>NW_026007402.1:71745-99897 GCF_001458135.2 Marmota marmota marmota
AATGCTAACACTTACCCTAAACCTAACCCTATCCTTAACCCTAGGCCTAACCCTATACTAGTCCTAATCCTAACCTTAACCCTAGCCCTAACCTTAGCTCTAACCCTATCCATTACCCTAAAGATGAGCCTAACTAAAATGCTAACCCTAGGCCTAATGCTAACTCTATCCAAAACACTAACCTTTTTCATTACTCTAACCTAACTTGAACCCTAATCCTAACCATATCCATTACCCTAACCCTAACTCTATCCCTAACACTAAATCAAGCCTTAATCCTAAACCTTAACCTAAACCACACTCTACCTGGACCCTGACCCTAATAATATACCTAGCTCTAAACCTGACCTTTATCCTAAACCTAACTTGCACTATGCCGAGCCACAACCTAACCCAAAAACTAACTCTAATCATATACCTAGACATAATATTATCCCTAGCCTTAATACTAGCCGTAATCCTAATACAAACCCTAGCCCCCATCCTAGCCTTAATCCTAACCTGTATCCTAACCCTAGCCCTACCCCTGATTTTAAACCACGCATTAGCCCTGAATCTAGCTATAACCTTATCCTTTCCCCTAACACTAACCCTAACTCTAGCCCTATCCATAGGCCTAACCCCAAGACTAACCCTAGCGCTAATCCTAGCCCTAATTTAGCCCTAACCCTACCCCTAACCTTAGGCCTAAAACTAACTCTAACACTCGCCCTAGACCTATTTCTAGTTCTAACCCTATCAGTTACCATAACCCTAACACAAGCCCTAATCTTAGCCCTAATCCTAGCCCGAGACCAATCCCTAGACCTAACCATAACTCTAAATCTAACCCTAACCCTAAGCATAAACCTCACCCTACCACTAGACCAAACACTATCGCTAATACTAAAACTATACCTAACCCTAGCCGTAGCCCTAAGACAAAACAGCCATTGCCTTAATCCTACACATTAACCTTAACTGTAACCCTACACCTAGCCATAACCTCCTTACCCTAATTTGAGTCCTAGGCCTAAAACTAACCTTGACCCTGACTTATATCCTAACGCTAACCCTAGCTATAAATATCCACTAACCCTAAAGATAATGCTAACACTAGACTAGGCCAAACACGTACCCTAAATTTAACCCAAATAATAACCCTAGATCTTACATTAGTCATAGCCCTAACCCTAGCCCTAACCTAATCTAAATCTTAGCCCTAATCTGAGCCCCAACATTAGCTTTAACCCTAACCCTAAACCTAACCTAATCCTAAACCTAGCCTTAATACTAACCATAATCCTAGCCCTAACTCTACTTCTAATCCTATCCATTACCTTAACCCTAACCTTAACCCTAATGCTAACCCTAGGATAACCCTAACCCTATCTATAATCCTACCCCTATCCACTACCCTAAACCTAAAATGAACCTTAAACCTAACCATATCCATTACCCTAACCATAAACCTAAACCTAATGCTAATTTGAGCCCTAACACTAAACCTTAACCTAAACAAACCCTAACTCTGACCCTGACCCTAACAATACCCTAGTTCTAAAAGTGACCCTATCCCTCAAACTAATCCTTAATCTATACCTAGCCATAAACCTAAACCTGAAAATATCCCTAACCATAATAACCTTAGACCTCATATTAGCCCTAGCCCTAATATAGGCGTAACCCCAACACAAACCCTAGCCCTGATCCTAGTCCTAAACCTAGCCTTAATCCTAACCAGAACCCTTACCCTAGCCCTATCCCTAATTTTAACTCTCGCCCTAGCCCTGACCCTTGCTATAACCCCATCCCTTCCCCAAATACTAATCCTAAACCTAACACTAACACTAACCCTAACTATAGGCCTAAAAATAACACTAAACCTAGCACTAATCCTAGCCCTAATTTAGCCCTAACCCTAACAGAACTCCTAACCCTAGCCCTAAGACTAACTCTAACTCTCACCCTAGCCCTATTTCTATTTCTAACCTTATCCATTTCCGTACTTCACCATACCACTAACTGAACACTATTGCTAATCCCACAACTAGTTCTAACCTTAGCCCTAGCCCTAAAATAAAACCAAGTCATTGCTCTAACCTTAAACCATAACCTAAATCAAACTATTCCCCTACATCTAGCCATAAGCCTAGCTCAAATTTGAGTCCTAGGACTAAAACTAACTCTGACCCATACTCATATGCAAACACTAACCCTAGCTCTAAATATCATCCTAACACTAAAGCTAATGCTAACACTATACCTAACTCAAACCCTAACCCTAAAACTAACCCTAATCATAACCCTAGTTCTTACATTAGTCAGAGCCCAAACCCTAGCTCAAACCCTAACACAAAAATAGCCCTAATCTGAGCCCTCACACTAGATTTAACTCTAAACCTTACCCAAACCCTAGCCCTAAACCTAACCGTAACACTAGTCCTATCCCTAGCTCTAACCCTATCCCTTAACCTAAACCAAACTCTATCCACAATGCTAATCCTAGTCCTAATCCTAATCCTTAGCCTAAACCAAACATTAACCCTATTCCTAGTCCTAACCCTAGCCCTCATTCTAGCTCTAACCCTAACCCAAAACCTAACCCTAACTTTCACCCTTATTCTGACCCTAATACTAATTATAGGTCTAAACCTGACCCTTAGCCTAAACTGAACTCTGAATCTAGCCCTACCAGTAAACTTTTACCTAAACCTAAGCCTAACACTAGCCCTAGACCTAAACATAATGCTAAATCTAGCCATAACTCTAGCCCTAGACCTAAACAAAACCTTAGTCCTATGCCTAACAATAACCCTTAATCTAAACCAAATACTAACCCTACCCCGAGACCTAATGCTAGTCATAATTCTTATGTTCACCCTAACCTGAACATTGACACTGACACTAACCATAAACCTAGCTATAAACCTGACCGTAAACCAAAATACAAACCTAACATTAGACCTAGCCATAACCCTATCCCTAAAACTACCACAATTACAACCCTAGATCTTACATTACCCATAGCACTAACCTTAGGAAAAACCTAACACAAAACCTAGTCCTAATCAGAGGCCTAAACCTACCCTAAGCATAACCCTAACTCTAACCCTAGACCTACCCTAACCCTAACCCTCACCTTAGCCTAAAACTAACTCAAAGCCTAAACCTTAGCCTAAACAAAAACCTAGCCCTATCACTAACAATAACCCTAACCCTATCCTAATCCTAACCTTAAACCTAGCCCTAACCCTATCAATTACCCTTAATCTAACCCTAACCCTAATGATAACCATAGCCCTAACCTTAACTGAAACCCTAATCCAAATCCTAAACCTAACCCTAGACCTAAACCTAAACCTAATCCTTGCCATAACCCTCACCCTAACTTAAACCCTAACCCTTACCCTAAACCCAATAGTAAACCTAGCCCTAAAACTAAACTCAACCCTAAAGCTAACCTTACATCTAATCCAATCTATCACCCTAAACCTAAACCTAACTCTAATGAAAACCCTAGCCCTAAGCCTAAACCTAACCCTAACCATTTCTATAACCCTAACACTAGACCTAACACTAAATCTAACCCTCACCCTAGAACTAACCCTAACTCAAAACCTTACCTTTACCCTAAACCTAATTGTAACCCTACTCTAAGCTAGGGTTACTAGCCCTAATCCAATCTCTAACCTTAACTCTAGCCCTAATCCTAACCATAACCCTAGCTCTAACCCTATACATTATCCATATGATAACCCTATTTGTAATGCTGACCCTAGGCCTAACACTAACCCTATCGCAAACCATAAATCTCTCCATTACCCTAAACCTACATTGAACTCTAAAACTAACCCTATCCATTACCCTAAACCTAACTTTAACCTTGATATAACCCTTAATCCAAATCTTAACCTAATCCTACACCTAAGCCTAACACTAACACTACACCTAACCCTAATACCAATTTTATACCTAGCCCTAACCCTAAGCCTATGACTAAAACAAAATTGAGCAATAGCCCTAACCTTAAACCTTAACTTAATCTAAACCATAACACAAAACTAGACCTAACCCTAGCCCTAATTGTAGTCATAATGCTAACCTTAAACTAACCCTGACCCTGACTCATATCCTAACACTTGCCCTAGCTCTAAACAACACCCTAAACTTAAACAGAACCCTAACAGTAACCCTAGCCTTAGTTCAAGTCCTAAACCTAACTTTAAAACTAACCGTGACCGAACCCATATCCTAACTGTCACACTAGCTCTAAACACTGCCCTCAACTTAAACCAAACTCTAACAGTAATCCTAGCCCTTATTTGAGTCCTAACCCTAACCCTAAAACTAACACTGTCCATGACTCATATCCTAACACTAGCCCTAGCTATAAATATCACCTTAACTTTAAACCTAACCATAACACTAGACCTACCCCCAACCCTAACTCTAATTGTAACCCTAGTTCTTACATTAGCCATTGCCCTAACCCTAGTCCTCACCCTAACACAAAACTAGCCCTAATCCGAGACCTAAAGCTAGATTTAACTGTAACCTTAATCTTAACTCTAGCCCTAAACCTAGCTCTAAGCCTATCCCTTATCACAAGCGAAACTCTAACCATAATGGTAACCTTAGACCTGTCCCTAATCCTTAGACCAACCAAAACCCTAACTCTATTAATAGTCCTAAACCTAGCCCTCACTCTAGCTCTAACCTTATCCCAAACCCTAATTCTAACGCTGACCCTTATTCTGACCCTAACACTAATCCTAGGTAAAAACCTGACCCTAACCCTAGACAAAACCCTAACACTAGCCCTAGACCTAAACCTAATCCTAAATCTAGCGTTAACTCTAGCCCTAGACCTGAACAAAAACATAGCTGAAGCCTTTAAAATAAACCTTAACCTAACACAAACATTAACCATATCCCTAGACCTAAACCTAGTCCTAATTCTGGCTGTAACCCTAACTCTAACTCTATCGCAAACACTGACCATGCCTTTAAAAGTAAACCTACCTCTAAACCTGACCCTAACCGAATATCTAAACCTAACACCAGACCTAGCCATAACCCTAACCCTAAAACTAGCCATATCATTACCATAGCTCTTACATTACCCACAGCCCTAACCCTAGGCCTAAACCTAACACGAAACCTAGAGCTAATCCTAGGCCTAAACCTAGCCCTAAGCATAACCCTAACCCTAACCTTAACCTAACACTTGATTACTCCTAACCCTAGCTCAAAGCCTAACCCTTACCATAAACAAAAACCTAAACCTATCCCTAAATATACCCCTAACAGTAGCCCTAATCCTAAACTTAACCCTAGCCCTAAAACTAGCTCTAAACCTACCCATTACCCTAAATCTGACCCTAAACCTATTGATAACCCTAGGCATATCTATAACTCTAAATCTTACCGGAAAATTAACCCTAGACCTAACCCTAAACCTCACACTCGACATAGACAAAACTCTAGCTCAAACCCTAACCCTTTCCATATACCTAAACATAACCATAACCCTAACCCTAAACCTAAACCTCAATCTACTACTACCCATATCCCTATACCTACATCTAGTCATATCCATTACTCTAACCCTAACCCTACCCCTAATGATGACGCTAGCCCTAATCCTAACCCTAACCCTAACTGTACTGTAATCTTATCCCTAGACCTAATTCTAGACCTAACTCTCTCCCTAGGCCTAACCCTAGCTCAAAACCTAACCCTTATGCTAAACATAACACTAAAACTAACCCTAGTTCTAACCCTAACCCTAACTCTAACTCAAGACCTATTTGTAACCATAACCCTAACCCTAACATTAGCTCTAACCCTATCCATTATCCTAACCATTACCCCTACCCTAATGCTAACCCTAGGCCTAACACTAACCCTATCGCTAACCCTAACCCTATCAATTACCCTAAACCTAACCTGGACCCTAAACAAAACCCTATCATTACCCTAACCCTGACACTAATGCTAATTCAAGCCCTAACCCTAAACCCTAAATTCAACCAAACTCTAACTCTGACCCTGACCCTAATAATTCTCCTAGCTCTAAACCTGAACCTTACCCTAACCTAACCCTTACATTAGACCTAGCCACAAACATAACCCTAAAACTCTTCTCAACCATAACCCTAGACCTGACATTAGCCCGAGCCCTAATCCTAGCCCTAACCCTAACAAAAAAATCCAGTCCTGATCCTAGCCCTAATCATAGCCTTAATCCTAACCCTAACCCTAGCCCTAACCCTAATACTAACCCTAGCCCTAATCTTATCCCTAATTCCGCCCTATCCCTAACCCTAGACCTAAAATTAACTAACTCTCACACTTTCATATCACTTTTTCTAAACCTATCACTTACCATAACCCTAAACCAAGCCCTAAACCTAGTACTAGCTCTTGCTCTATACATAGCCCTAGCACTAACCTTAGATCAAAATCTAACTCTAAATCTAACCCTAACCCAAAGCCTAAGCCTAACCATAACACTAGCCCTAAGCCTAACATTAATCATAAAACTAGCCCTAACCCTAGCCCTAGCCCTAAAACAAAACCTAGCCATAGCAGCTCTAACACTAACCCTTAAACTAAACCAAACCCTAACCATGCACCTACACCTAACCCTAGCCTTAATTTGAGTTTTAAGGCAAATCCTAAAACTAACCCTGACCCTGACTCTGAAACTAACACTAACCCTAGCTCTAAACATCACCCCAACCCTAAACCTAACAATAACACTAAACCTAGCCCTAATCTCAACCCTAAAATTAGCCCTAATCATAACCTGGTACTTACATTAGCCATAATCCTAACCATAGCACTAACTTATCTCAAAACCTAGCCCTAATCTGAGCCCTAAACCAGACTTTAAACCTAACCCTAACCCTAACTCTAGCCCTAATCATAACAATAAGCCTAGCCCTAACTGTAGCTCTAACTCTATCCATTATAATAACCATAACTCTAACCCTAAAGCTAACCCTAGGCCTAAAGCTAACCCTATCTCTAAACCTATCCCTATCAATTTCCCTAAACCTAACATGAATCCTAATATTAAGCCTAACATTATCCTAACCCTAACCCTATAGCTAATTCTATCTCCAACTTTAAGCCTTAATCTATCCCAAACCTTAACGCAGACCTTGACCTTAAAAATAGGCCTATCCCTAAACCTGACCCTAACCTAAACCTTACACTAGATGTAGCCATAATCCTAAATCTAAAACTATCTTTCAACATAATTTTAGACTTGAAATTAGCCATACTTCTAATCCTAAGCCTAACCATAAAACAAACCCTAACCATTATATTGCCCTAAACCTAACCTTAATCAATACCCTAACACTAACCTTAGCCCTAACCCTAATTCTAAACATCACTCTACCTCTCAACCTAGCTATAACACCATCTGTTACCCTAAACTTAATCCTACATCTAACCCTAACTCTATGCTTAAGCTGAACACTTAGTCCTAGCCCTAACCCTAGGTCTAAACCTAAGTCTAAATCTAACCTTAACCCTAAGCCTAAGCCTAACACTAACGCTAACCCTAACCCTAATGCTAATTGTAAAAATAGCCCTAACCCTAATCCTAGCAATAAAACAAAACCAAGCAATAGCCCTAACCCTAAACCTTAACGTAAATCAAACACTAACACTACACCTAGACCTAACCTTAGCCTTAATTCGAGTCCTAACAGTAACCTTAAAACTAACCCTGACCCTGACTAATATCTTAAACTCACCCTAGCTCTAAACACCATCCTAACTTTAAACCAAAACCTAACAATAACCCTAGCCTTTATTTGAGTCTTAACTCTAACCCTGAATCTGACTCATATCCTAATACTAACCCTAGCTCTAATTATCACCCTAACCTTATACCTAACCCTAACACTAGACCTACCCTAACCCTAACCCTAAAAATAACCCTAATTGTAACCCTAGTTCTTATATTAGCAATTGCCCTAACCATAGCCCTAACTCTAACACAAAAACTAGCTCTAATCTGAGCCCTAAACCTAGCTTTAACACTAACCCTAACCCTAGCCCTAACCCTAGCTCTAAACCTATCCTTTACCTAAGTGAAACCCTAATGTTAATGGTAACCATAGACCTATCCCTAATCCTTAGGCTAACCAAAATGTTAACTATATTAATAGTCCTGACCTCATTCTAGCTACAAACCTATCCCAAACCCTAATGATAATCCTGACCCTTATTCTGACTCTAACACAAACCCTAGGTCTAAACCTGACCATAACCCTAGAGCAAACCCTAACACTGGCCTTACAGATAACCTTATACCTAAACCTAACCCTAACCCTAGCCCTAAGACTAACTCTAATTCTCACACTAGCCTTATCCCTTAGTTCTAACCCTATACATTACAGTAATCCTAATCCTAGCCCTAACCCTAAACCTAATCCTTGCCCTATCCTTAGTCCTAGCTCTATCCCTAGATCTAACCCTAACTCGAAAACTATCCCAAACCCTAACCCTAAGCCTAAAACAAAAACTAGCCCTAACCCTAATAATAATCATAAAACTAGCCCTAACCCTAACCCTAGCAGTAAAACAATCTGAGCAATAGTCCTAACCCAAAACCTTAACTAAAACCAAACACTAACATTACACCTAGACCTAAACATAGCCTTAATTCGAGGCCTACCAGTAACCTTAAATGTAACCCTGACCCTGACTCACATCCTAACACTCACCCTAGCTCTAAACACCCTTCTAACCTTAAACTGAAATCTAAAAGTAAACCTATTCCTAATTCGAGTCCTAATCCTAACCCTGACCCTGACTCATATCCTAACACTAAATGTAGCTCTAAATATCATCCTAACCTTAAACCTAACCATAACATTAGACCTACCCCTAACCCTAACCCTAAAACTAACCCTCATTGTAACCCTAGTTCTTACATTAGCCATTGCCCTACCATTAGCCCTAACTCTAATACAAAAACTAACCCGAATTTCAGCCCTAAACCTAGATTTAACCCTAAACCTAACTCTAGCCCTAACTATAGCTCTAAGGCTATCATTTACCCTATGAATAACCCTAACACTAATGGTAGCCCTAGACCTATGCCTAATCCTTAGGCTAACCAAAATCCTAATCTTATTAATAGTCCTGAACCTAGAGCTCATTCTAGCTCTAATCCTATCCCAAACCTGAATGCTAACCCTGACACTTTTCCTGACCCTAACACAAACCCTAATTCTAAACCTGACCCTAAAACTAGACTAAAACCTAACACTAGCCCTGGACGTAAACCTAATCCTAAATCTAGCCTTAACTCTAGCCCTAGACCTAAACAAAAACCTAGCCCTAACAATAACCCTTATCCAAACACTAAGCCTACCCCTAGACCTAAACCTAGTCCTAATTCTGGCTGTAACCCTAATTTGAACTCTAACCCAAACACTGACTCTGCCTTTAACAGTAAAACTACTCCTAAACCTGACCCTAACTGAAAATCTAAACCGAACACTAGACCTTGGCTTAAACCTAACCCTAAAACTACCACTAATCGTAACCCTAGCTCTTACATTACCCACAGCTTTAACCCTAGGCTTAAACCTAACACAAAACCTAGAGCTAATCCTAGGCCTTAACCTAGGCCTAAGAATAACCCTAAACCTAACCCTAGCCTAACCCAAACCTTACCCTCACCTTAGTCCTAAACCTAACTCAAAACCTAACCCTTATTATAAACATAAACCTAGAACTATCCCTGAATCTAACCATAAAACTCTTCCTAATCCTAAACTTAACACAATCCCTAATCCTAGCTCTAAATCCATTACCCTAACTATAATTGTAAACCTAGCCTTAACCCTAACCATAATCCTAACCCTAAACAGAAAACTAACCCTAGACCTAACCCTAAACTAATACTCGCTATAGCCCTAAACATAGATCAAACCCTAATCCTTACTATAAACCTAAACATAACCATAGACCTAACACTAAACTTAAATCTAACCCCGTCCCTAACCCTAAACCTACATCTAACCGTATTTATTACCCTAACCCTAACCATAAACTTAATTACAACCATTTCCCTAACCCTTACCCTAATCGTAAACCTACTGTAATCCTATCCCTAAACATAACCCTGAACTTAACCCTTGCTCTAACCCTAATCATAGCTCATAACCTAACTCTTACACTAAACATAACACTAACCCTAACCCTAGTTCTAACCCATACCCTAACACAAACTCAAGACCTAATCCTAACCATAAGTCCAGCTATAACCTTATCTCTAACTATCTATTACCCTAATCATAAGCAGTACCCTATTCCTAACTCTAGGCCTAACCCTATCTCAAGACCTAATCCTAACCATAACCCTAGCCCTAACCTTAACTCTAACTGTATCCATTACCCTAAACATAACCCTTTCCCTAATGCTAACCCTAGGCCTAACCCTAAACCTATCACTAACCCCAACACTATCAGTTGCCCTAAACCTAACCTGTACCCCAAATCTAACCCTATCATTACCCTAACCATAACCCTAATGCTAATTTGAGCCCTAACCCTAAACTCAAACCTAAAAGAAACCCTAACCATGACCCTTACCCTAGTAATTCTAGGTTAGGATAGCTCTAACCTAACCCTTACCCTAAACCTAAACCTTACATTAGACATAGTCAAAACTTAAAACTAAAACTATCCATAACCATAACCTTAGACCTGACATTAGCTCTAGATGTAATCCTAGCCCTAAGCCGAACACAAACCCTAGCCCATATTAGCCCTAAACATAGCCTTATTCATAACCCTAACATTAAACCTAAGCCTAACTTAAAACCAACCCTATCCCTAATCTTAGACCTAACTAAGCCTTATCCCTAACCCCAATTCTAACCCTATCCCTAAAACTAAGTCTAACTCTCTCCCTAGCCCTAAAATTAGTTCTAACCCTATCCCTTATTGGAACTCTAAACCTAGCCCTAACCCTGGACCTGACCATAGCCCTAGCTCTAACCCTAGATCTAACCTTAACTCTAAATCTAACCCTAATGCAAAGCCCAAGCCTAAACCTAACACTAACCCTAACCCTAACCCTAATGCTACCCCTAAAACTAGCCCTAACTCAAGCCCTAGACCTAATACAAAACTGAGCCATGGCCCTAACCCTAACCCTTAACCTAAACCAAACCCTAACCCAACACCTAGCCCTAACCCTAGCCATAATTCTAGTTTTAAGCAGAACCCTAAAACTAACCCTAACCCTGATTCTTATGCTAACACTAACCCTAGCTTTAAACATCACCCTAAACATAACCCTAAACATAACAGTAGACCTAGCCCTAACCCTAATACTAAAACTAGCCCTAATTGTAACCCTAGGACTTACATTAGCCATAACCCTAACCCTAGCCCTAACTTAACCCAAAACCTAGCCTAATCTGATCCCTAAACCGAGCTTTATCCCTAACCCTAACCTGAACCCTAAACCTAGCACTAAGAATAACCATAATCTTAGCTCTAACCCTATCCATTACCCTAACCATAATCCTAACCCTAATGCTACCCCTAGGCCTAAACCTTAACATATCCCAAATCCTAACCCTACCCATTACCCTAAACCTAACTTGAAACCTAAACCTAACTATATCATTATTCTAATATTAACCCTATGCGAATTTGAGCCCTAAATTTAAACCTAAACCTACCCCAAAGACTAATCATGACCTGACCCAAACAATACTCTTAGCTCTAAACCTGACCCTAACCCTAAACCTTACCCTTACACTACATCTAACCTAACACTAAACTATCTTTAACTGTAAATCTGGACCTGAAATTAGCCCTAGCCCTAATCCTGGCCCTAAAACTAGCCTTATTCCTAATCCAAACCATAACCCGAGGTTTGACCCTAATTCTAACCCTTTCCCTAGGCCAAACCTAGCTATAACCCCATCACTTACCCTAAACCTAACCATAACCCTAAACCTAACCATAATCTTAAACCTAACCCTAACACTAGCCTTAATACTAACTCTAACTCTTGCCCTAGCCCTATCCATAGTTCTATCCTTAGCCCTAGCCCAACCTTGGATTTAACCTAACTCTAAATTTAAACCTAACTCTAAATTTGACCATAACCATAATTCTAATCCAAACACTAACACTAGCCCTAACAATAATGCTAATCCTAAAACTTTCCTTACCCCTAGCCCTAGCCATAAAACAAAACCAAGCCATTTCCCTAAACCTAACCCTTAGCCTAACCCAAACCATAAAGCTACACCTAGCCCTAACCCTAACTCTAAAAATAACTCGGACCCTGACGCTGATCCTAACACTAATTCTAGCTCTAAACATCACACTAACCTTAAATTAATCCTAACACTAGACCTAGCCTTAACTCTAACCCTAAAACTAGCACTGATAATAAAGTTAGTTCATACATTAATCATTGTA
Source organism: Marmota marmota marmota (assembly GCF_001458135.2). Lineage (NCBI taxonomy): Eukaryota > Metazoa > Chordata > Mammalia > Rodentia > Sciuridae > Marmota > Marmota marmota. Next base: position 84,205 of record NW_026007402.1, read on the forward strand.
ATAACCCTAGCCCTAACCCTAACACAAATCCTACCCCTAGTTCTAGTCCTAAAGCAACCTTAAACCCTAATCTTAACCATAACACTAGCCCTAACCCTAACCATAACCCTAGCCCTAACCCTAGCTCTAAACCTATCCCTTACCCTAAGCCAAACCTAAACCAAATGCTAACCCTGGTCCTAACCACAATCCTTAGCATAACTTAAACACTAACAGTATTATTAGTCCTACCCTAGCCCTCATTCTAGTTCTAACCCTAACCCTGATCCTTATTCTGATCCTAAGAGTAGCCCTAGGTCTAAACGTGACCCATATTCTAAACCAAACCCTAACACTAGCCCTACTGGTAACACTATAACTATACCTAACCCTAACACTAAATCTATACCCAAAACTAATCCTAAATACGCCTATAATACTAGCCCTAGACCTACGCAAAATCCTAGCTCTAGCCCTAACAATAACCCTTAACCTAAACTAAATACTTACCCTACACCTACACCTAATACTAGTCCTAATTCTGGCTCTAAACCTAACCCTAATCCTATCTGGAACACTGACCCTGACCCTAACTCTAAACTTGACCCTAACCCAAAACCTAATCCTAACATTAGACCTAGCCATAACCCTAACACCAATACTAGCCCTAAACATAATCCTAGCCCTAACCCTATTTAACCCTAATCTTAACCCTAACAGTAACCCTAACCCTAACCATAGTCCTAACACCAGCCCTAAATCGAACACAAAACCTAGCCATAATCCTAGGCCTAAACTTAGCCCTAAGCATAACCCTATCCCTAACACTAAACCTTGCCTTAGACCTAACCCTAGTTCAAAGCCAAACCCTTACCGTAAACATTACCCTATCCCTATCCTAAACCATAACCCTAACCCTACCTCTTATCCTAACCTTAATCCTAAATTGAACTTTAATTCTCAGCCTGTCAATTACCCTAACCCTAACCTTAACCCTAATTATAACCCTAAATAACCATAACCCTAGCCCTAAACCTAACACTTATCCCAAACCACACCCTATCCCTATCCCTAAACCTAACTCTAATCCTAGACTTAATCCAAACAATAACCTAGCCCTAACCCTATCTTTAAATCGATCCGTTATACTAAACATAATCTTAACCAAATGCTAACCTTAACCCTATTGCTAAACATAACCCATCCATTACTGTAAACCTTAACTGAAACCTAAACCTAACATTATCCATTACCCTAACCCTAAGCCTGAACCTAACTCTAATTCAAGACCTAACCCTAAACTTTGACCTTAATGAAATGCTAACCCTGACCTTAACCCTAATAATACCCCTAACTCTAAACCTGACCTTTACCCTAAACATAGCCCTAGCACTAGTTCTAGCCCTGAACCTAACAGAAACCCTATCCCTAAACCTAGCCTTAATCCTAACATAAACCCTAACCCTACCACTAATCCTAATTCTAACTCTCACCCTAGCCCTAAAGCTAGCTATAACCCCACCCATTCCCCTAAACTTAATCCTAAAACCAATTCTAATCCTAAACATAGCCCTACCCTAGCTCTAACTACAACACTAACCCTAGCCCTAATTCTAGCCCTAATTTAGCTTTAACCCTAACCCTAACTCTAAGCCTAGACCTAAATCTAAATCTAACTCTTGTCCTAGCCGTTTCCCTTGTTCTGACCCTATACTTTAAGGTAACACTAACCCTAGCCCTAACCCTAACCCTGGATCTAACCCTAACACTAGCCCTAATCCTAACTCTAATTCAAAATCTAGCCCTAACCCTAGTCCTAGCCCTAAAACAAAACCCAGCCATAGCCCTAACACTAACCCTAACCCATAGAATCCAAGATGATGTGAAACCTTAAAACACAAACTATTCCTGACAATGAACCTTGAACTGAGAAGGTCCAACCTGGGAAACCTGGTAATGCTAGGAAAAAGATGAATCCTGACTAGTATCAAAGAAATTTGCACAAAACTAACTCTAAGCCGAGCGTTAGTTCTAACCCTACCCCTAACTCTAATCCTAAAACTAAGCCTTTCCTGTTCATAGAGCTTGATCATAAAAGTCCCAAAATTGTGGTGCCTAGAAGGAAGGTACCAGATGAATCCTGCCCAGTATCAAAATAATCTGACCAATAATTGGGGGAGGTGTTTCAGTACATGCCTATTTCCCCTGTTTTCTCCTAAAGTGTTCTTGGATAAACTGATTTTTCATGCTTCAGCTTAAGGGACTTTCACAAGGAACAAACCAGAGCATGCCCACAGTGAAGTGATTGAATGTGTGAAGTTTCATGCAGCTAGCATGAACCCTGTTTGTTTTCCAGCTCCATTTCCATTCACACCTATAGGCNGGAAACCTTAAAATACAAACTGTTCCTGACAGCAAACCATTGAAGGGATTAGGCCCAAACCTGGGGAAAATAGTAAGGCTAGGTAAAAGATGAATTATGCCAAGTATCAAATGAATTTGAACAAAACTCACTCTAACTCTAACACTAGATCTAATCCAACCCTAAACTAATTCTAAACTGTTTTGAGTACCTATGATCATAGAAGTCCCAAACTTGGGGAGCCTAGCAGTGCAACTTAACCGATGAATCTTTCAGTGTCAAAGAATAAAAAATTGGGGGACGTATTTCAGTACATTCATATTTCCCTGTATTTTTTCTTAAAGTGCACATAGATAAATTATTTTCCATGCTTCAGCTTAAGGTATTTTCACAAAGAAAATCCAAAGAGTGCACACAGAGTGCTGATTGAGTGTGTGAAGTTTCATGCACCTAGCACCAACCCTGTTTGATTTCCAGCTCCATTGCCATTCACACCTATAGGCCACTATGAATTGAAACCTTAAAATTCAAACTGTTCCTGACACTGAACCATTGAACCTTGAAGGCCCAAATTTGGGGAGCCTACTAAGGCTAGGTCAAGGATAAATCCTATACAGTATCAAATTAATCTGACCAAAAAAATTTGAAGTTCTTTCAGTACATGTGTACTCTGCTGGCTCCTAAAGCACTGAGAGATAAAGCTATTTCTTTCTACTTCATCTTAGGGCTACTTCCACGACAAACACCAGATTATGCTCACTGAAAATTGATGGAGTGTGTGAAAATTTCAAGCAACTAGCCCAAAACCTATTTGATTTCCAGCTTCATTTACATTCACCCCTATGGGGCAAAAAGAAGAGAAACATAAAAATTGAAACTGTTTCTGAAAACAAACCCTTTATGTAGAAGGCATTTGGATTAGAGTCAAAATGGGAAAAAGATGAATCCGGCACAGTATCATAGAAATTTGAAAACAAAACTAACTCTTACCTTAACACTACGTCTAATCCTACTCAAAAATCTAACCCTAACACTAACCTTAACCTGTTTAGAGTCCCTTTGATCCTAGAAGTCTCACACTTGGGGAGCCAAGTTGGGTAGGCTACCAGATAAATCTTTCACAATATCAAAGAAATCTGACCAAATAATTGGGGAGGTAGTTCAGTACATGCATATTTCCCTGTTTTCTCCTAAAGTGCTCTCACATAAAGTTGCTTTGCATGCTTCAGCTTAGGGCTACTTTTACAAGGAATAAACCAGAGAATGCCCGTAGAAAACTGATTGAGTGTGTGAAATTTGAAGTAGCTAGCACCAACCCTGTTGGATTTCCAGCTCCATTTCCATTTATACACAAATGAAATTTATATACAAAATGAAATGTAAACTTAAAATACAAACTGTTCAGGAGAGAATACCCTTGACCCAAGAGGCCCAACCCTAGAGAATATAGTATGGTTAGGTAAAAGCTGAATCCTGCCCAGTATCAAAGAAATTTAAACAATACTCAATCTAACAAAACACTAGCTGTAACCATAGCTCTAACTTAATACTGACTGAGTGTGTGAAGTTTCAAGCAGCTAGCACAAACCCTGTTTGAGTCCAGCTCCATTTCCATTCACCCCTATAGGACAAAATGAAGTGAAAGATAAAAATTAAAAATGTTCCTGAGAGCAAACCCTTTTACTAGGAGCTCCAAACTTGGGGAGCATACTAAGAATAGGAAAAAGATAAATCCTGCCCAGTATCCAAAAAGTTGAATAAAACTAACTCTAACCCTAACACTAGTTCTAACACTTGCCCTAAATCTAACCTAACCCTAAGCCTAACCTGTTAAGAGAACCTTTGATCATAAAAGTTTTAATCTTGGGGAGACTAGTGGGGCATGCTTACAGAGGAATACTGCACAGTATCAAAGAAATCTGACCAAATAATTAGGGGAGGCATTTCAGTTCACGCATATTGCACTGTTTTCTCCTAAAGTGCTCTTGGATAAAGTTGTTTTGCATGCTTCAGCTTATGGCTACTTTTACAAGGAAGAAACCAGAGAGTGCCCACAGACAACTGATTTAGTATGTGAAGTTTCAACAAGTTAGCACCAACCCCCTGATTTTGAGCTCCATATGCATTTACCCATATAGGTCAAAATGAAGTGAGACATTAAAAACAAACTATTCCCAACAGCAAACCATTGAACCTAGAAGGCCCCAAACTGGGCGAATATTAAGGCTAGGTAAAAGATCAATCTTCCCAGTATCAAAGAAATTTCAACAACACAAACTCTAAACCTAACACTAGCTCTACAGCTAGCCATAACCGTAACACTAATCCTTACCTGTTTAGAGAACCATTGATCCTAGAAGTGCCAACCTTGGGGAGCCTAGTGGAGCAAGCTAAAAGATGAATACTGCACAGTATCAAAGAAATCTGATCAAATTGTTGAGAGACTTATTTCAGTACATACGTGTTTCTCTGTTTTCTCCTTAAGGACACTCGGATACAGTTGCTTTTGCATGCTTCAGCTTTGGCCTACCTTCAAAAGAAAGAAACCAGAGAGTGCCCACTGAGAACTGATTGTGTGAAGTTTCAAGCACCTCCTGCCAACCCTGTTTGATTTCCAGCTCAATTTTCATTCACATCAATAAACCATGATGAAGGGAAACCTTAAAATACAAAATTTCCTGACAGTGAATCAATGAACCGACAAGGCCCAAAACTGTGGAACACAGTAAGGCTAAGTAAAAGATGAGTCCTGCCCAGTGTCATAGAAATCTGAAAAGAAAATAGGGCCCCATGGGTCCTCTTGGCACAGATGGAAGGCTGTGCTGCACAGTTTCTCTGGGTGCAGACAGCAGTCTCATCTGCATGGGTGCTCTCTGTGCAGATGGAAGGCAGCAAAGAACACAGAGGTTTTGCTTGCGGGTCACCAGACTGAGCTCTGGACACAGCACAAGGTCACTCCATAACCACCCACCTCACCAAACACCATACATGGGTAATAGATTGAATCTATCTTGCAAAACCTTACTCGCCATCTATTGGTGGGCATGGCTACCAGCTTGGTTCTGCAGCTTATAAGGTATCTGGTTTCCAACTCCCCTACCTCCAGCAGTGATACCTCAAGATTTTTCTCACAAGCTTTTGGGAGGTGTAGCTATCAATGCGGAACAGCAACTGTACAGGCACCTGGTTTCCAATTCAGAGACTCAGAGTAGGGAGGCTCTAGGTGGAAGCTCAAGTCCTCTCATCATGGCTACCTCCACCACCCTGAGCTCAGATACTCAAGCTAGGAATCGACAACGCCACCTACTGCAAGAAAAGAAAACAGAGTTCTGAGAGACTTTTTTTTTTCTTTCTTACTTTTCTTTCTCTTCTCATCCATTCTCCTCTACCTTTCCCCCTCTGGTCCTCACAACCACAACATATGTGAAACCAAGAACTTTCCATGAAATTGGACTTTAAGAGCTGAATCACTAGAATTGTATAATATAGAGGAATTGCATAGGCCCCACCTCACCACCCATTTATTTGCTCTTATGTTTTTCTCCCTCTCTTTCTTTCTTTGTTATTTTTTTTTTCTTTTTTCTTTCTCCCTCTATCCCACTTTCAGCCTCCTAACTTTGACTATTTATACATAGGGTAATTTTATGAATAGAGATAAGGCGTTTCAATTTATACATTCTTCCATAAATTCCCCCGGTCTATTCATTAGAGTTCTCCTCCAAAGTTGCTGAGTTAGAATCATAGCATACCCTCACTTCTTTCCCCCTTAACATAGCATCCTACCACTGACCCTCAGTTCTCTATATACCACCAGAATTGGTATGCCTTTTATGAAACTAATGACTATATTCTAAATAATAATTGAAGCCAACATCTGTATACACAGAGTCTAAATATAAATGTATTTATAATGGTTAGGCTTAGGCTTCGGGTTGGGGTTATATTTAGAGTTCGGTTTTGATCTATGATTAGGGCTAGGGTAAGGATAGGACAAGGGTTAGGACTAGAGTTTGGGTTAGGTTTAGGATTATGGTAAGGGTTAGGGTTATAACTAGTGATAGGGCTAGTATGAGAGTTAGAATTAGTCTTAGTGCTAGGTTTAGGGTTAGGGTTAGAAATAGGGCTAAATTAGGGCTAGTGTTAGTGTTAGGTTTAAACTTTGGGTTAGGGTTAGAGTTAGGGTTACTTTTAGGGTAAGGTATTGGGTTATAGCTAGGTTGAGTGCTAGAGCAAGAGTTAGTATTAGCGTTAGGTCTAGGGTTAGATTTAGGGTTATGATTAAAGCTAGGTTAGGGCTAGGATGAGGGCTAATGTTTTTGTTAGGGCTAGGGCTAGTATTAGGCCTAGGGCTAATGTCAGGTCTAGGGTTACAGTTAGGGATAGTTTTAGGTTTATGGCTTGGTCCAGTGTAGGGGTTAGGTTTATACTAAGGGTCAGTTTTACAGCTAGGGTTATTATTAGGGTCAGGATCAAGGTGAGGGTTTGGGTTAGGTTAGGGTTTAGGTTTAGGGCTTGAATTATCACTAGGTTGATGGTTAAGGTAATGAAAGGGTTAGTTTTAGGGTTTAGGTGTGGTGTACTGTAATGTATAGGGTTAGGTTTAGGCCTAGGGTTAGCATAAGGTTTGGGTTATCATTAGGGTAATGGATAGGGTTAGACATAAGATTAGGGGTAAGGTAATGTATAGGATTAGGGCTTTTGTTTCGGTTAGGGTTAGGTTTACATTTAGGGTTAAAACTAGGTTTAGGGGCTGGGGATGTGGCTCAAGAAGTAGCGTGCTTGCCTGGCATGCACGGGTCACTGGGTTCGATCCTCTGCACCACATACCAATAAAATAAAGATGTTGTGTCCACTGAAAACTAAAAAAAATTAATATAAAAAAAAACTAGGTTTAGGACTCGGAATAAGGGTAGGTTTTGGGTTAGGTTAGGGCTANTTTAGGGTAAGTGTTAGGGTTGAGCTAGGGTTAGGGCTAGGGTGAGGGTTAGGATTAGAATCAGGGCTACGGTGAGGGTTAGGTTTAGGGTTAGGGCTAGGGTTAGCATTAGGGTTAGGGTTATATTTAAGGCAATGGGTATATTTAGAGCTAGGATTTGGGCTATGGTTACAGTTAGGATTAGGGATAGGGTTAGGGTTAGGGTTAGAGCTAGGGTTATATTTAGGGTAAAGTTTAGAGTTTGAGCTAGTGTTAGGGCTAGGGCAAGCATTAGGTTTAGGGTTTGGGCTAGGATTAGGGTTAAGGTTATGCTTAGGTCTAGGTTTAGGGCTTGTATTAGGGCTAGGTTTTGTGTGAAGTTTATGGCTAGTGTTAAAGCTATGGGTAATGTAAGAGCTAGAGTTACGGTTATGGCTAGTTTTGGGGGTTAGGGTTATAGATATGTCTAGTGTTAGGTGTAAGTCTTGGGTTTGGATAAGGTTTAGAACTAGGGTTTGTTTTTGAGTAAGCATCAATATTCGGGTTAGCATTGGGTTTATGGTTAGGGCCAGAATTAGAACTAGGGTCAGGTCTAGGGATAGGGTTAGTCTTTGCGTTAGGTTAATGGTTACTTTAGGGCTACGGCTAGGTTTTGTTTAGGACTAGGGCTAGAGTTATGGCTATATTTAGGATTAAATTTAGGTCTAGTGCTAGTGTTATGGTTAAGTTTAGGTATAGGTTTACTGGTAGAGCTAGTGTTAGTGTTCGGTTTAGTGTTAAGGTCAGGCTTTGACCTAGGGTTAGTGTTAGGGTCAGAATAAGGTTAAGGGTTAGGCTTAGGCTTTGGGTTAGGGTTAGAGATAGAATGAGGGCTAGGGTTAGGACTAGTAATAGAGTTAGGGTTTGGGGTAAGCTAAGGATCAGTGTTAGAACTAGGGTAGCATTAGGGTGAGAGTTTGGCTTAGGGTAAGGAATAGGTTTAGAGCTAGGGTTTGGGTTAGTGTTAATGTTAGGGTTAGGATTAAAGCTAGGGTTGAGGCTCAGATTAGGGCTAGTTTTTGTGTTAGGGTTATAGCTATGGCTAATGTAAGAACTAGCTTTATGGTTAGGGATAGTTTTAGAGTTAGGATTAGGGCTAGGTCTAGTGTTTGGGTTAAGTTAAGGGTTAGGGTGATTTTTAGAAGTAGTTTTAGGGTCAGAGTCAGGTTCAGTATTAGTTGTAGGGATAGGATTAGGACTAGGTGTAGCATTAGGATTTGGTTTAGGTTAAGGTTTAGGATTAGGGCTATAGCTCAGTCTTATTTGTGGGATATGGCTAGGGTTAGGGCTAGTTTTCAAATTAGAATTAGGGTTAGGGCTAGTGTTAGTGTGAGGTTTAGATTTAGAGTTAGGGTTAGATTTAGAGTTAGGTTTAGTTCTAGGTTTAGGACTAGGGCTAGGGTTAGGACTTAAGTTAGGGCTAGTGTTAGGGTTATGCAATAGATAAGGTTGGTACTAGAAATAGGTCTAGGGCTAGAGTTAGGGTTAGTCTTAGGGCTAGGGTTAGATTAGGGATACAGTTAGGAATAAATTAGGGCTAGGATTAGAGCTATGTTTAGTGTTAGGATTAGGCCTAGGGTTAGGGCGAGGGTTATTGTTATTGACAGTGTTAGGGTTAGGATTAGGGTTAGGGGAAGGGATATGGCTATACCTAGGTTCAGAACTAGGGCAAAGGTTGAAATTAGGGTTTTGGCTAGGGATAGGGTTCAGGTTAGGATTAAGGCTAATTTTAGGACTAGGATGATGGCTCAGGTTTGTGTTAGGTTTAAGGCAAGAATAAGGTACAGAGATAATGTTAGGTCTAGGGTTACGGTTAGGGATAATGTTAGGGTTAGTTTTATGGCTAGGTCTAGTTTAAGGGTCATGTTTAGGGTAAGGGTCAGGTTTAGAGCTAGGTGTGTTATTAGAGTCAGTGTCTTGCTCAGAGTTTGGGTTAGGTTTTGGTTTAGTTTTAGGGCTTGAATTAGCATTAGGGTTAGGGTTAGGGTTAGGCTTAGCATAACTGTTAGGGTTAGATTTAGTGTTCAGGTTAGGTTTAGGTAATAGATAGTGTTAGTATTAGCAATAGGTTTAGGGTTAGGCCTAAATGGATAGGGTTAAAATTGGGTTTAGGTCTAGGGTTAGTGTTAAGTTTAGCGTAACTGTTAGGGTTTGAGGGAGGATTAGGACTACGGCAAGGGTTAGGTTTACGGTTAGGTCTTGGGTTAGGTTTACAGTTAGGGTTAGAGTAGGCTTAGGGTTAGGACTATTGTTAAGTTTACAGTTAGTGTTAGAGTAGGTTTAGGGTTAGGGCCAGTGTTATCATGACGTTTATATTTAGCATTAGGGTAATGGGTGGGGTTAGAGCTATGTTTAGAGCTATGTTTGGTTTAGGCTTATGTTTAGGGTAATGGATAGGTTTAAGGCTAGGGTTATGGCTAGGATTAGGGCTAGGGTTAGGCCTAGGGTTAGTGTTAGGGTTAGATTTAGGGTAAATGTTAGGGTTTGAGCTATGGATAGGGCTAGGGCGATGGTTAGGGTTAGTGTCAGGTCTAGGTTTCGGATTAGGGTTAAGTTTAAGGCTAGGGTTAGCATTAGGGTTAGTGTTATGTTTAGGGTAATGGATAGGCTTAGAGATAGAGTTAGGGCTAGGATTATGGTTTGGATTAAGTCTAGGGTTAGGTTTAGGTTTAAGGCCAGTTTTAGGGTTAGGGTTAGGTTTAGAATAATGCTTAGGGCTAGGTTTAGGGTTAGGGTTATAATGAGATGTAGGGCTCAGTTTATGGCTATATTTTGTGTTAGGTTAGGGCTAGGATTAGGGCTACAGCTAATGTAAAAACTAGAGATATGATTAGAGCTACTTTTAGTGTTACGGTTAGGGCTAGTTCTAGTTCTAGGGTTAGGTATACTTTTAGGGTGATGTTAGAGCTAGGGTTAGTGTAAGGTCCGAGTCAGAATAATGTTAGATTTAGGGTTAGGCTAGGACTGGAATTAGGGCTAAGGTTAGGGCTAGGTGTAGGGTTACGTTTTGGTTTAGGTTAAGGGTTAGGGTTAGGGCTATGGCTCGGTTTTGTTTTAGGGCTTCAACTAGATTAGGACTAGTTTTAGGATTAGTGTTAGTGTTAGGGCTAGTGTTAGTGTGAGGTTTAGGCTTAGGGTTAGGGTTGGACTTAGAGTTATTTTTAGTTCTAAGGTTAGGGCTAGGGCTAGTGTTAGGGCTAAGGTTAGGGCAAGTGTGAGGGTTATGTTAAGGGATAGGATTAGATCTAGGAATAGGGCTAGGGCGAGAGTTAGAGTTAGTCTTAGCACTAGTGGTAGGGTTAGGGCTAAATTAAGGCTAGGATCAGGTCTAGGATTAGTGTAAGGGATAAGACAAGGGTTAGAGTTAGGGTTAGATTTGGGGGATGGGATGGGGTTATAGCAAGGTTCAGAACTAGGCCGAAGGATAAAATTAGGGATAGGGGTAGAGTTAGGGTTCAGGTTAGGATCAAGGCTAGGTTTAGGGCTAGGATGAAGGCTAGTGTTTTTGTTAGGGTTATGACAAGAATTAGGGCTAGGGCTATTATCATGTCTAGGGTTATGGTCAGGGATAGTTTTGGGGTAAGATTTATGGCTATGTCTAGTGTCAGAGTGAGGTTTAGGGTGAGGTTCAAGTTGAGAGCTAGGGGTATTATAATAGTCAGAGTCAGGTTTTGGGTTTGTGTCAGGTTGAGGTTTAGGGTTATAGCATTAGGTTTGAGTTAGGGTTAGGGTAATGGATAAGGTTAGGTTTAGACTTCAGTTTAGGTTTAGGGCTCAGGTTAGATTTAGGGTAATGGATAGGGTTAGGGTTAGGCCTAGGGTTAGCATTAGGTTTATGGTTATCATTAGGGTAATGGATAGGGTTAGAGCTAGGGTTAGAGCTAGGGTTATGTTTAGGATTAGGGCTAGAATTAGGGTTAGGGTTAGGTTTTAGTCTAGGGTTAGGTTTAGGGTATGGGTTAGGGTTTGAGCTAGGGTCAATGCTAAGGATAGGGTTAGGTTTAGGATTAGGTCTAGGGTTAGGATTAGGGTTATCATTAGGGTTAATGTAATGGACAGGTTTAGATGTCATGTTATGGTTAGGGTTAGGTTTAGGTTTAGGACTAGGGTTAGTGTTAAGTTTAGCATAATTGTTAGAGTTTGAGCTAGAGTTAGGACTACAGCAAGGGTTAGGTTTATGGTTAGGACTAGGTTTAGGTTTACAGTTAGGGTTAGAGTAGTTTTAGGGTTTTAGGGTTAAGGCTAGTGTTATCAGGGCATTTACGTTTAGGGTTAGGGTAATGGGCAGGGTTAGAGCTAAGGTTAAGTCTAGTTTTAAGTTTAGGATTAGGGCTTGGGTGAGGGTTAGGGTTAGGCTTATCATTTTCTTATGGTTAGATTAGGGGTAAGGGTCAGGGATTGAGTAAGTGTTAGGGCTAGGTTGAGGCTTCAGATTAGAATCAGGGCTAGGGATAGAGTTATAGTTAGGGTTAGTGTTAGGGCTAGGTTTAGCCTTACATTTAGTGTTATGGTTAGGGTAATGGATAGAGTTTGAGCTAGGGATTGGGCTATGCTTATGTTTAGGGTTAGGGCTAGGATTGGGGTTAGGATTTGGGCTAGGGTTATGTTTAGGGTAAGGGCTAGGGTTTGAGCTAGTGTTAGAGCTAGGGGTAGGTTAAAGATTAGGCTCAGCCTTAGGTCCAGGGACAGGATTATGGTAGGTTTAGGATTAGGGTTAAGGTTAGGGCTAAGGTTCCAATTAGGGTTAGGATAAGGGTTAGAGTAATGTATATAGTTAGATGTAGGTTTAGGTTTAGGATTAGATTTAATTTTAGGGTTAATGTTAAGGCTATGTTTATGTTTAGGTTTATGGTACGGGTTAGGTTTTGAGCTAGGGTTAGGGCTATGTCGAGTGTTAGTTTTACGGTTAAGTCTATTGTTAGTTTTCTGGTTAGGGTTAGGGTTACGGTTAGGGTTAAGGCTAGGGTTATCAATACAGTTAGGTGTAGGTTTGGATAAGGTGTAGGTTTAGAGTTAGGCTTAGGGATATGGTTAAGTTTAGGGTTAGGGCTTGGGTTAGGGTTTAGAGTAAGGTATAGGTCTAAGTTTATATTTATGGTAAGGGTTAGGCTTTGAGTAAGGTTTAATACTAAGGCTAGGGTTAGGTTTAGGGTTAGGGTTACGGCTAAGGTTAGGGTTGGGGTTATGCTTAGGGCTAGATTTAGGCCTAGAATTTGCTCCAGGTTTTGTGTTAGATTAAGGCATAGAGTTAGGGCTATGGGTAATGTAAGAGCTAGGATTATGATTAGGGCTAGTTGTAGAATTAGGGTTATGGCTATTTCTAGTGTTAGGTTTAGGTTTTCAGTTAGGGTCAGGTTTAGAGACAGGTTTAGTGTTAAAGGCAGGGTCAGTGTTCAGGTTAGAGTTAGAGTTAAGGTTAAAGCCAGAATTGGGACTAGGTTTATGTCTAGGGGTAGGATTAGTCTTTGCATTAAATTAAGTGTTATTGTTAGAGCTAAGGCTAGGATTTTGTTTAGGTCTAGAGGTAGAGTTAAGGCTAGATTTAGGATTAGGTTTATGTCTAGGGCTAGTGATAGGGTCTGGTTTAGGTATAAGGTTACTGGTAGGGCTAGTGTTATGGTTTGGTCTAGCGTTAGGGTCAGGTTTAGACCTAGGTTAGTTTTATGGTCAGAATATGGGTCATGGTTACGATTAATATTTGGGATAGGGTTAGAGCTAGAATGAAGGCTAGGGTTAGGACTATTAATATAGTGAGAGTTTTGATTAGCCTGAGGATTAGGGATAGGTCTAGGATTACCATTAGTGTTAGGGTTTTTCCTTTGGGTTAGGGATAGGTTTAGAGCTAGTGTTAGGGGTAGGGTTAGGAGTAGGGTTAGGGTTAAAGCTAGGTGTAGGGCTCAGATTAGGGCTAGTTTTTGTGTTAGTGTTAGGGCTAGGGTTAGGGCAACAGGTAATATAAGAACCAGGGTTACAATTAGGGTTAGCTTTAGGGTTAGGGTTGGGGTAGTTCTAGTGTTTGTGTTAGATTTAAGGTTAGGGTGATATTTAGAGCTAGTGTTATTTTTAGGATAGGAGTCAGTTTCAGGGTTAGTTTTAGGGTTTGAGTTAGGACTCAAATTAGGGCTAGGTTTACTGTTAGGTTTCTGTTTAAGTTTAAGATTTAGAACAAGGGTGAGTGTTAGGATATGAGTCAGGCTCAGGGTTAGTTTTAAGGTTAAGGTTAGGACTCAATTAGGGCTAGGATTAGTTCTTGTAGTAGTTTAGGTTTGGTTTACGTTAATGTTTAGAGTTAGGTCTATTGCTCGGTTTTGTTTTAGTCCTAGGGTTAGGGTTAGGGCTAGTTTTACAATTAGTATTAGGGTTAGGGATAGTGTTCATGTTAGGCTTAGACTTAGAGTTAGGGTTACATTTATAATTAGTTTTAGATCTAGGATTAGGCTAGGATTAAGGATAGGGCAAGCGTTAGGGCCAGGGTTAGAGTTATGGTAAGGGATAGGTTTAGAACTAGGGATAGAGCTAGTGTGAGAGTTAGAGTTAGTGATAGGGCTAAAATAGAGTTAGGGTTTGGGATAGGGTTAAATTAGGGGTAGGATTAGGGCTAGTGTTAGTGTTTAGCTTAGGCCTAGTGGTAGGGATAGGGTTAGGTTTATGTTTAGGATGAAGAATGATGTTATAGCTAGATTTAGACGTAGGGTGAGGGTTAAAGTTAGGGTTAGGGCTAGGGTTGGAGTTAGGGTTATGATTAAGGCTAGGTTTAGGGCTAGGATGAGGGCTAGTGTTTGTTTTAGATTCGGAGCTAGGATTAGTTCTAGGGCTAATATCAGGTCTAGGGTTACAGTTAAATATAGTTTTAGGGTTAGGCTTATGGCTGCGTCTAGTGTAAGGGTTAGGATTAGGTTAAAGTTCAAGTTTAATACTTGGGAAATTATTAGGAGTAGGATTTGGCTTAGGTAAGGATTTAGCTTTATGGCTCAAATTAGCATTAGGGTTAGGGTTAGGGTATAGTTAGGGTTTGTTTTAAGGTTCAGGTTTGGTTTAGGGTAATTGATACAGTTAGCATTAGTGATAGGGCTAGAGTTAGGCTTAGGATTAGCATTAGGGTAAGGGTTATGGTTAGGGTAATTGATAGGGTTAGAACTAGAGTTGTGGTAACGAATATTCCTTGAGTTAGAGTTAGAGTTAGTGTTAGAACTAGGGTTAGTTTTAGGTTTAGGATTATGTTTAGCACAAAGGTTATGTTTTGAGCTAGGGTTAGGGCTACATTTAGGGTTAGGTCCAGGGATAGAATTACGGTAGGTTTAGGGTTTGGGTGGTGTTTAGAGCTAGGATGAGTGTTAGGATATAAGTCAGGTTCAGAGTTATTTTTAAGGTTATGATTAGGACTCGAATTAGGGCTAGGGTTAGATCTAGGTGTAGTGCTAGGATTTGGTTTAAGTTAAGGTTAGTGTGAGACCTGTTGCTCGGTTTTGTTTTAGTGCTGTTTAGGGTTAGGGCTAGTTTTATCATTAGCTTTAGGGTTAGAATTAGGGTTATGGTTAGGTTTTGGATTGAGGCAAAATTTAAGGCTAGGATTAGGGCTTGGTTTTGTGTTAGGTTTAGGGCAAGAATTAGGGCTACAACTAATGTCAGGTCTAGGTTTATACTTAGTGCTTGTCTTAGGGTAGTTTTATGGCTAGGACAAATTAAAGTGTTACATTTAGGGAAAGGGTCAGATTAAGAGCTAGGGTATTATTAGGGTCAGGGTCAGGCTTCGGGTTTGGGTTAGGTTAAGGTTTAGGGTTAAGTTCAAATGAGCTTTAAGATTAGAATTAGGGTTAGGGTAATGGATAGTGTTAGGTTTAGGGTTAGCTTAGGTTTAAGGTAATGGATATGGTTAGGGTTTGTGATAGGTTTAGGGTTAGGCCTAGGGTTAGCATTAGGGTTATGGTTATCATTAGGGTAATTTATAGGGTTAGACCTAGGGTTAGGGCTAGGATAATGGTTAGGATTAGGGCTAGAGTTAGGGTTAGGGTCAGGGTTAGGTTGAGGATTACACTTAGGATTAGGTTTAGGGTATGGTTTAGGGTTTGAGCTAGGATTTTGGCTATGGCTAAGATTATTTTATGGTTTGGTCTAGGGTTATGGTCATGGTTAGTGTTACGGTTAAGGCTCAGGTTATCATTAGGGTTAGGGTAATTGGTTTAGATGTCAGGTTAAAGATAGGTTTAGGTTTAGGTTAGCGTTAGGTTTAGGTTTAGGATTAGGGTTAGTGTTTGAGCTAGCTTAGATTTAGCGTTAGGTTTAGGTTCACTGTTAGTTCTAGGGTTAGTTTATGTTTAGGTTTTTGGTAGGTTTAGCTTTAGGTCTTATGTTATCATTAGGGTTAAGTTTACAGTTAGGGTAATATGTAGGTTTTGAG
>NW_026007403.1:0-4155 GCF_001458135.2 Marmota marmota marmota
ATAACCTTACCCTAACCTTAACACTAAACCTAAACTAACACTAACACTAATCCTAGCAAAAACCCTAACCCTAACCCAAACCCTAATCTTATACCTAACACAAACCCTTAAACTAACCCTAACCCTAATAATTACCTAACACTAACCTTCACCCTAATCCTAACCATAACATTAACACTAACCCTAACCCTAAAACTAATGCTCAACCAAACCCTAAATCTTATACTAACTCTAACCCTTCCCGTAACCCTAATTCTAAACCTAACACTAACCTTAAACCTCACTTTAACACTCACCCTTACACTCTTCCTACCCTAATATTATCCCTAACCCTTACCCTAACACTAACTCTAAACTTAACCATAACTCTAACACTAACACTAACCCTAATACTAACCCTAACCCTAACCATAACGCAAAACCTAACACTAAACTAACACTAACCCTAACCCTAACCCTAACTGTAACACTTACAATAACCCTTACACTAACACTACTCTTTACACTAACCCTAACCCTAACTTTAAACCTAACACTAACCCTAACCCTAATCCTAACTTTAACAGTAAACCTAACACTAACCCTAACCCTAACCCAAAACCTAATACTTATCCTAAACCTAACACTAACCCAAACCCTAAACTTAACCCTAAACCTGAAAGTAACTCTAGGATTAATTTCAACCCTATCCCTAAACCTAATGCTAATCCTAACACTAACCCTAAAACTCACCCTAACACAAATGCTAACAGTAACCCTAATGCTCACCCTAACCCTAACCCTAATGCTCACCGTAAACCTAACTCTAACAGTAAACCTAACCCTAACCATAACACTAACCATTACCTTAAACTTAACACTAAAACTAATTCAAATACTAACACTAATCCTAAACCTAACCCTAACCCTAACATTAATCTTAACCCTAACCCTAATCCTAAACATAACACAAACCCTAACCCTAATACTAAACCTAACCCTATAACCTAATCCAAACCCTACCTGGTCCTTGATCCCAATAATACACCTCACTCTCAAATTGGCCCTTACCCTATATGTAAACCTTACACTAGACATAGCCATACCCTTATCCTAAAGCTAAACTTAACCAGAAAACTAGTCCTGACATTAGCTCTCGTTTTAATTCAAGCCCTATCCCTAACACAAACCCTCATTCTAGATTTAATCCTAGCCTTAATCCTAACCCGAACCCGAACCCTAGCCCTAGCCTTAAACCTAGCTATAACACCATCCCTTTTCCTAAATCTAACTCTTATTCTAACCCTGACACTAACCATACCTCTACACCTAAGCCTAGGCCTAACACTAAGACTAAATCTAGCACTAATCCTAGCCCTAATTTAGCCCTAACCCTAAACTTAACCCTATCCCTAGCCCTAAGACTAACTCTAACTCTCAATCTAGCCATATCCCTAATTTTAAATCTATCACTTAAGATAACCCAAACCCTATCCCTATCCCTATCCACAACCCTACCCCTAATATTCACCCTAGCCCTAAACCTGAGTCTAACCCTGAACATAAGCCTAAACCTTACCCTAACACTAGCCTTAATCCTAATGCTAAGGAAAACTAGCCCTAACCCTAACTTAGCCCTAAACCAAAACCGAGCCTTAACCCTACACCTAACCCTTAACCTAAACCAAACCCTAACACTACACCTAGCCCTAAAACTAACCCTAATTTGAGTCCTAACACTAACCCTAGTAAAACCATTACCCTGAATCAGACCTAACACTAACCCTAGCTCTAAACAATGCCATAATGGTAACCCTAGACCTATCCCTAATTGAAATCTTAGTTCTTACATTAGCTGTAGCCCTAATTCTACAATTCCCTACCCCGAATCTGAGCCATAAGCCTAGGTATAACACTAACTCTAACCCTAGTCCTAACCCTAACCCTAACACTAACCCTATCTCTAACCCTATTTTTTCCTAAGCCAAACCCTCACTTTAATGCTACCCTAGTCCTAAACCTAATTTTTAGCCTACCCCAAACACTAGCTCTATTACTAGTCCTAACCCTGCCCTTATTCAAGCTCTAACCATAACTCAAACCCTAATCCTGACCCTGGCCCTTATTCTGACCCTAACATTAACCCTAGGTCTAAACCTGACCCTAACCCTAAAGCGAACCATAACCCTACCATACTGGTAAACCTATAGCTAAACCTAACAGTAACACTAGCACTAGACCAAACTTAATCTTATATAGAGTCATAAATCTAGCCTTAGCCATAAAGAATCTAGCACTAGCCCTAAAAATATCCACTAACCTACAACAAAGAGTAACCCTATGCCTAAACCCAAAGCTAGTCCTTAATGTGACCCTAAACTTGTAGCTAACCCTAACCCGAACAATGACACTTACCCTAATATAAACCCTAGCTCTAATACTTATGCTAACCCAAAACCAACCCATAACACTAGACGTATCCATAACCTTAACCCTGAAACTAGCCATAACCATAAACCTAGCTCCTACATTACCCATAGCCCTAACACGAGCCATAAACCTCACACAAAACCTAGCCCTTATTCTAGCCCTAAACCTTGCCTAATCATAACCCTAACCATAACCCTAGACCTGACACTAACCCTAACCCTTGTCCTAGCCCTAACCCCAGCTCAAACGCTAAAACTTATCCTAAATCTAACCCTAAAACTAACTCTAGGCCTAACCCTAAAAAAGCCCTAATCCAAACCTTAACCCTAGCCCTAACCTTAGCTCTAACATTACCCTAAAGATAACCCTAACCAAATGCTAACCCTAGGCCTAATGCTAACCCTATTCCTCTCATTTACCCTATCCATTATGCTAAACCTAACCGAAACCTAAACCTAACCCTATCCATTACTCTAACCGTAACCCTAACCCTAATGTTAATTCAAGCCTTAACCCTAAACCTTAACCTAAACCAAACCCTACCCGGACTCTGACCCTAATAATATACTTAGCTCTAATCTTTTCCATTACACTAAATCTAACCCTTACAGTAGACTTAGCCATAACCTAATAGTAAAACTAAATTTAACCATAAACCTACTTGACGTTAGCCAAGTCCCAGCCCTAACAGAAACCCTCAGCCTAGCCCTAAACCTAGCCATAATCCTAACCCGAACCCTAACCCAAGCCATAAACCTAGTTATAAACCTTCCCCTAAAACTAACTCTAACCCTAACCCTAATGCTAAATCTATCTCTTGCCCTAACCCTATGCCTAATACTAACCCTAACCCTAGTGCTAATCCTAGTCCTAATTTAGTCCCAACCCTAATGCTAAACATATCCATAGCCCTGAGACTAACTCTAAATCTCGCCCTAGCCATATCCCTAATTTTAAACCTATTCCTTTCTGATAACCCAAAACCTAGCCCTATCACTAGCCCAAACACTAGCCCTAACCTTCTCCCTAGCCCTAAACCTGGATCTAACCCTAAACGTAAGCCTAAACCTCACCCTAACACTGGTCTTAACCCTAATGTTAATTGGAAAACTAGCCCTTAAACTTTGCTAGCCCTAAAACAAAACCAAGCCATAACCCTACACCTAACCCTTAAACTAAACAAATACATAACCCTACACCTAGCCCTAAACCTAGCCCTACTTTGAGTTCTAACCCTAACCCTAGAAAAAAGCTGTGACCCTGACTCAGACGCTAACACTAACCCTAGCTCTAAACATTGCCCTAACGTAAGCCATAAACCTCAAACAAAAACTAATGCTAACCCTAGAACTAGCCCTAATTGGAATCCTAGTTCTTACAATAGCTGTAGCCCTAATGCTAACACAAATCCTAGCCCTAATCTGAGCCCTAACCATAGGTTTAACCCTATCCATAAACCTAACCCTAAACATATCCCTAACCCTATTTCTAACACTATTTTTTACCCTATGCCAAAACCTCACCCTAATGCTACCTTAGTCCTAAACCTCTTAGCCTACCTCTCTATTATTAGCCCTAACTATGCCCTCTATCTAGCTCTAATGCTAACCCGAACCTTAATCCTAACCCTGACCCTTATTCTGACCCTAACACTAAACCTAGGTCTAAACCTGACCCTGATCCTAAAGCGAACCCTAACCCAACCCCTACTGGTAAAACTATACATAAACCTAAAATTAACACTAG
>NW_026007404.1:0-4154 GCF_001458135.2 Marmota marmota marmota
TGTACCACACACAACTACACACACACACACACACACACACACTGTAGAGCCCTGACAGAGGACCACTGTGAGCATGGCAGCCCTTTCTGCCAGCACCTGCTGCAGGAACAGGATTGTTATTGTGCAACCCCACTATAAGTTTGCACCTCGTTAGTAAGACATTTCAGTGAGCTGCAGGAGAACATGGGAAGAGGCAGGAATTGGGCGCCTATTCAGGAATTCTGCCTGCTTTTCACCGAGTTAGAAGAACTGAAGTCTTTGGCGGCAGAGGAGAAGCGGAAAGATTCAAGTCAAGCACAGTTACTCAGGTGCTCTGCTTCGTGGTGTCTCTGGCTGGAATACATTCACTGTCTCAGATGCACTTTGCTTGCTCTGTCTACTAATAGTTTCAACATTGAAGAACTGAGACTTCATCAAAAATCTGAAAGTAGTTTCTTTTTCCCTTCCATCCAGAAAACATTTCACAACCATGAAATTCAAACGAGGTTCAGTATCAGGTATCGAATAGTGAGATTCCAATGTGTCTCAAAATGATTGAACAGGTGCTCCGAAGACAAAGGGCCACACAAGTCATTCTCTTAATATGTGTGGAAGGGGTACCTGGGAAATCTCTGTGAGTTCTGCTCAATTTTGCTGTGAATATAATTAATAATTCTATGGCAAGGCTTTATTTCCCCAAGTCTTGCTCTACAAAGCGGGTGCGCAGGCAAATCTTTACAATCATATCACTTTCTGTGACATGAAAATTAAGCATGCAAATTACAGACAGCATTTTAGCTACGCACTTTTTAGCAAAATCTGACTTGTTTACACACTCAGACAGCCAGAAGGCCTTTGACAGGTGTGTGTTCTGGAAGAGTAGGGCAGGTTCACACGCACAGTGGCCCCGGGAGCCCCTTCAGCTCTGATTGCTCACACTGGAGGCTCCAGATCATCTCCAACCAAGTGTGACTTCCGATGCAAACCTGCATTTCCCAGTGACTCTTAAGGTAAGCCACCAAGTGCGGGAAACAGAACAACGTCAAGGGGAAGAAGAGCTTTGTTCAGTCCTGTGACACAATAAGCTACAAAATGACCCAGACAAGACATCCAGGTGGTCCTGTGTGACGGGATCAGGGTGGATACGTGTAAGCACACTTTTGTCCAGAATCTACAGAATGCACAGCACCAAGACAGGCTCAGATCTGAGCTAGGGACTGTGGGCAACTGTGCACCAATATAGGTTCATCCATCGTCACCAACCTACCCTCGGGCAGAGGCTGTTAAGCCTGCTCAGGGGACAGCATGAGCATGTGTGTATCTGGGGTACCTGGGAAATCTCTGTGAGTTCTGCTCAATTTTTCTGTGAACATGAAAGTGCTTTAAAGACAAAACCTATTGGAATAGGGAGGAAAACGAATGAAGAACCTCTAATAAAACCCTACTACGCATCCCTGCATCTCTAACTGGCAGTTTTCAGATCCCATCTGTCCCACAGAGGGGTTCCTTTCTAAGGTTCTCAGGGTTTAAGTTTGAATTTGATGAGTTCATGAGATTTTTTTTTTAATAGGTAGATTTCCCACGAGTGTCTGGAGAAGGTTAATTTGATTTCAACCTGTTGCTATCCAGTGCCAAGCATACGTCAGACCGTGTCGTCAGTAAAATAGTCAATGACAGTAAGTCAAATAACCTACCCTCCCCCCTTAGAAGTGGCACGCTAACGAGGTGGACAGATGGTGCACACCCAGGTGAGATCCTGGCTCTTCCAGTTCCCACTCCCAAGCCCTGGGTGAGGGTCCTTCCATTCCTGGGAACAAATGGTGTTCGGCTGTTAGTTTTTCTGAGAGCCGGGGAGTGGCATCTAGATGCAGTTTTAATTAGTATTTTCATAACTGTTAAATTAGTGCTAATAGTGTCGAACACTTTTTTTCTGTTAATCTTCCATCAATGTGTCAAAGGCATGAGTAACTGATATATTTAAAAACACACTCAACCCTCCGTGCACGGAAAGGGAAGGGAGCCCATCTCGGGGGCTGTATACCCTGAGCGTGGTGATTGCACAACTCTGTGGACTTGTCAAAACACATAAATGCACACTCAAAAGGGTGAATGGTATCACGCATACACACCACCTCAACAGAAGAGATACGTCACGCAGTTTTTAAGCGGCCAAGGATGGAATTGGGTAGAACATCATGAAAGTATCCTTGACATCCTCAAATGGAGAAGGTGGCATTGAGGCACGGCCACATGTAGAGGAGAACTTCAGGCATGTCACCCTATTTTAAAACAAAGTTCTTTTCCTTTAGGGGCTGCAGGAAACATACACTCCTCTCACCTGCAACCAAGAACTTCCAATGGCAACTGTCATTGAGAAAGGGAAAGAGTTTAAATAGTCACCCAGCGACACACAGCTAATGTCAGAAATGGGATTTGAACCCAATACCTGTCAACAGAAGTTGGGCTCCGAAGCCAATTTCCTCCACAGTCAGCCTGAAGCCAACATGCAACTGGCCCCGTGGAATCTCAGGTTCATGTTAAGTTAGTAACATGACTCAGGTCTCTATGGTAGATGGTGCAGTGAAGCCAGAGCTTCCCGGGGAGCCCACGGGCGCTGGTTTCACCTGTGCATCTGCACAGCCAAGGACACAGACTCCCGGGATTTTTTCACCGGAAACTCTTAATGGAGAACATTCTTATTAATGTGAGAAGTTTCTCATTGAGTGGCTACTTTTGCAAACTTCAATGCTAGAACATAGAACAACTAGTATAAATAAGAACACAGTTAAAACTAACGAAGGGCAGTCTATTCTAAAGAACCCCATAAACCAACATCACTGTGTATCTACAGGTTGAAAAGATTTAAATGCACTGTCTGGAGTCCAGGGCCTTGACTGACCGGTGGTGTTTCCTGCTGTGCTGGATTATGATGCGAGATGGCCACGGTTGACCTTGGATTTGTGTGTTTAATTAACTTTGGACAGTTTGGGGCCAGTCTTCTCTTGGTTGTTTCTCCTTTGCTGGCCTTTCCCTAATCCTGAGCTGTTGGAAGTCACCCGCAGCTGATGGGCACACTCCCTGTTTGGGGGACTCTTTATCTCCGGTGGTTCCATCTTGGATATTTCGAACAGCTACGCAACGAAGTTCAATGTTTAATTTCCATGACGCCCTTTCAACACATTCTGTCTCAGGAGTTTGTAGCTTCCATCTTTAAAAGCAATTAATTTGTGCCTTTTTAAAAGCTCTGCTAAGGGTTTTGAGTGAATTCAATTCCTCTCCAGTCCTGACCTGGTCTGGCTGGTGGCTTTCCTACCACTCTTCCCTTGCCTGTCCTCATGTAGGGCAACCTCTGCTTGGATGCCAGCCCTGGAGAACCTCGCTGGATGGGTGCTGGGCATTGTGTACCACCTATACCTCTAGCTCTGTGGGTAGGGGGGGGCAATGAAGCTGCTTTGAATCATTGGTTCCTTTTGCATCAAGCTCTTGGGATGTTTTAGGGGGACCAGAGCAGTCTCAGTGCACAGCGACCCCACCCCACTTCTGCAGCGAGACCCCCAGTGTTCTGCTCACTGCCTCACAGATGACGAAGCTTCTCAGCCTGGGAGCAGCTCTGTGGCCTCCCTTGAGCAGCACCAGGCTCTGCCCCTCGAGTCCCGATGGGTGGTTCCCTGATGCAGCAGTCGATCAGTACCCCAGTCAGTACTCGGGGACCCTTCTAGGATCCCCAGAGCCCCTCCTGTCCATCCTCCCCCTCCTGAGGGCTCACTTCTCTGGTCTTGCCATGGATGGACACTGTCTCCTTACCGGGGAATCCTCTGGGCTCCACCCCACTTTCCCTCCATGTGCAGCAGACAGGGATCTCTCCTGGGCACACTGGCACTGCCACAGGGCCCTCTGCTTCCCAGCTCTCAGGGTCGCTGTACTCTATCGCCTGAGGGCTGCTGTCTTTCTGATTGTTGTCTCATTCATTTTTCTATTTTGGGTTGTTGAAAGAGGGACAACAGTGATGTCCCCTAAGTCTGTCCTGTCCCCAAACAAAAGCCCTTCATCTTCAACCGAAGCAGAAATGCCCAGGGCTCACAGGTACTGACAGTTCTCCTGCCTTAGCTGCTGCTTGTCCTCCTTTCCTTCCTCTGAGCAGGGCTCTTTAGCACCTATTCATTCAGCTCTGACTT
>NW_026007405.1:0-4153 GCF_001458135.2 Marmota marmota marmota
AAAAGGGATGTGGCTCAGAGGTTAAGCACCCCTGGGCTCTATCCTCAGGACCAAAAAGAAAGAACAGACTGTTGGATTACTGGAAAATTTTATATGTCAGGACTAGATGGTCTCATTTTAGGTTACATTCAGTCTCAATGTAGTCTTACTGTACTATACTCAAGGCTGATAAAATGTTAATTGTAGAAACTCATTAGTGAGTATATCTGGGTATTTCCTCTATGTTCGAAATATTTAATAACTAAATGTTAGAAATAAATGTCTGATGAATTATATATAAATTAATTAAATTTAATATATATATGTGTGTGATACTGAAATGTCATGCTACTTCATAAACTAAACAAGTATCTAAAGAGTATTCCATTATAAAGCAAAGTTTTAAAAGTTTCATTAATTTTATTTCTTAAATTTTTGGATCAATAAGCTGTTTAAAAATTTAATTGGCTGTATGTATGTTATACCTCTGTCAGCCATCCTGGTCAGCAGTCCAGAAAGCTGGGAGCAAGTGTCCTGGGCCCCGCATCACTGACTCGGCTACGGATCTGTCAGCCATGTCCTCAAGGACAGGCTCACCTGCCAACACCATGGTCCAGCTCTTGTCTGGCAGAAGAAAGAAACTCCCCACACAAGGACACTATAGCTCCTGACCCCATGCTGACAACAAGGAAATTGAACCAAGACTCAAGGGTAGGAAAACAGATCTGCAAACTGAGAAGGTGCTTGGACTGTGACGAGAAGTACCAATCTAACAGCAGGTGTCAGATGGAGAAGCGAGTGCTCTAAGATAAATCTCTTTACTCCTTCTAACACCTGAAGTTAGGCGCTATCACCAAGCTATGAGAGAATCTCCTGTTTGTCTGCAAAGCTTTTAAAATAACTGTGTTAGCAAAAATGAGGCTCTGTACTCTTACATCTATAGCACATTTTGGAAAATGAGATATTCCATTATGTTTCTGATTATTGAGTTTAAATAAAAAAAAATAAATAAACATATTTTGCCCACTGCCTCCTATCATCATGACTCTGACACTTCTATACATTAAACGAGAGATGGGAACACAAGCAGCTCCTTTTAAATTATTTTTATCACATAGTATCCCTCTATATTATAATTTTTTATGTTTTATATATCAGTTAAAAATAAATTTTAATTTTAAAAAATTATTTGAAGCATATATCTTCCTTAGTTAATGATGAAATTTAGGAACTCTAACAGCAAAACCTCTAAAATAATCTTTAACCTAGTCTATTGATCAATATAAGAAATGTACATACTCAATAGTATACATTAGCCTGACTAATGTAGACATAGTACCTGATAAGAAACTGTTTTTTGAGGATTATAAAATCCTAGTTTAAAGAATCTAGGTGGTAGGCACATGGGACAAGAGTAGCTGGGCTGACAAAACTAGTGTTCTGTTAAATTAATTTGACCTTAAAAAAGGCAGGGGGGTGGGGCTGAGGTTGTGGCTCAGCGGTAGAGCGATTGTGTAGCACATGTGGGGCCCTGGATTTGATCCTCGACACCACATAAAAATAAAACAAAGGTATTGTGTCCAGCTACTTCTAAAAAATAGATATAAAAAAAAAAAGGCTGGGGGCTTGGGTTATGTCTCAGTGGTAGAGTACTTGCCTGGCATGTGTAAGGCGCTGGGTTTGATTCTCAGCACCGCATATAAATAAATAAAAATAAAGATCCATTGACAATAAACAAAATACATTAAAATAAAAAAACAGGGCTAGAATTGTAGCTCAGTGGTAAAGTGCTTACTTAGCATGTGTGAGGAACTGGGTTTAATCCTCAGTACCATATAAAAATAAATAATAAATAAAGGTATTGTATGCATCTACAACTAAAAATATTTTATGGAGCTTATGTTTTATTTATTTATGTATATGTGGTGCTAAGGATTGAACCTCAGGGCCTCACACATGCCAGGCAAGTGCTCTACCACTGAGCCACAACTCCAGCCCCTAAAAATATTTTTTTAAATGAAGAAACCAAACAATTAGCAAATACTAATTAATGAAATTTTAAAAAGCATATTCTAGGCACCTGTTTAGTA
The DNA here is from genome assembly GCF_001458135.2 of Marmota marmota marmota. NCBI lineage: Eukaryota > Metazoa > Chordata > Mammalia > Rodentia > Sciuridae > Marmota > Marmota marmota. The sequence goes on from NW_026007405.1 coordinate 2,070, forward strand.
TATGAAATAGCATATTTTAGGCACCTGTTTTGTATATGAAATAGCATAACATTTCAGTGTGCTTATTTGTTATGCAAGTAATCCATCAAAATCTGTATTTAGAAGATAAATAAAGTAAAAAACTATTCTAGAATACTTAAAATGTTTTAATTTACCCAAATTTAGTACAAATGTTATAGGAACTTGCAAAGAGGAAAGCAAAGCATAACTGTAGTCATAAAGGTAAACCACTGTGGCAGATGTTTTTTAACATCTACTCATCTACCAGTGGTGAAATGCCTGGACACATCACATGTATTCCTTTGGAAGAAGCTGCCGATACACTGCGTCTGCCACCCAAACCCACCCACAGGAGAAAGGCAGGCTAAAAGGCCAGACTTTGGCTGCACACAAAGGCCTCTCTCTGAAGAAGCAATGGGTTCCCAGAGGAGGGTAGATCATTAATGTCTGAATAGAAAAAAATAATTAGCTTCATAGAACAAGAGTCCCACCCAAACAAATCAGTAATCTATAAAAGTCGCTTCACTCTCAGTGGGCCTTGGGGAAAGAGTATTTCCGGGTGCTCTCTGGATCTCACAGAGCTTGAAATAATCAAATGTTACACTCCCAGCATTCCAACAGGCTCCTGCTAGGAAGCAAAGCGAAGGCCCCAGTCCCCCAAGGCTCCACAGCCACTTAATTACCTATGATCTAATCTGAAGTCCAAAAATAGAAAATCCAAGCTCTAAGACCCTTTCCCTTTGTCTTTTATTCTTTACCACTGAACCACAAAAGACTACCACCCTGGGATACAGAAGTAACCCGTTTTGACCATCTGGTTCAGCATCTAGTTGCTAGCCGGGGAACTCAGGAAGTTCAACACACCCGAATTGCAAAGTAGTTCACACCATACATCTCCAGGTCCTGAGCTATCTTCAAGTACTCCATTTCAGCTTCATCCCTGTGAGGAGAATGGAAGACATTGTCACTGGAGCTAAGCGGCAAGGGTAGAGGGCAGGTACCCGCCAAGCTGGGCATTCTGAATCTGCCACTTCCCTGGCCCCATACTGGCAAAGTTCTTCTCAACCCTGAGTCTATTAAACACAGCAGAATTTCTCATCCCAGTAAAAACAGGAAAACAGATTCATTATGCTGTCTCTTGGCTTCAATTTCACACTTTGACCTTGGTAAATGGTGACATTTGTCTCAAGTGATTCAAGTAAAGTACATGGGGGCTAGGGATGTAGCTTGGTGGTAGAGCACTTGCTTAGCATGCACAGAGCCCTGGCTTCAAGTCCCAGCATGTCAAAAAAAGAGAAATACATAGTAATGTTATCTTCTATCTTTAAATGGGTCTAGATATTCAAATTTTATTTAAGTTGTTGCCTTATCTTTGTGTACTTCCTTAACTTAGAAGGTTTTGGTAATGAACAACTCTTTCTGCAAGCCACCTGACAGCTACTTTCCTGATTTTATTTCTTGACGTATTGTTGGAGGTTAGGGCAAGAGCTATTGGGACTGTAAAACCCAAGCCAGGTCACCTCCTTCCAAGTTATAAGTCAAATTTAAAGGAAGCTCTTGAAGCAGCAATGACTTGCAGAAAACCCCCAACTAGGTAATGGTATTGAAATATTTTAACTGGAGTCTCCCTATGACCTTGTCCTTTTCCCTCTTGCTCTGATCTCAAAATGCTCTCAAATGGATTTTAAAAATTCACCCTGAGAGAACGCCAAGTGTTGGCAAGCAGGTGGAGGAACCAGAAATCACACACACTCCTGATATAAATTGATACAATTACTTTGGGAAATTGACATTACTGTAACAGCAAAAACCAGGAGACAACTGAACAACCTCAATGTCCTTCAATAGTAGAATGGATAAATAATTTGTGGTGTATTAACACAGTGGTATTCTGCACAGCCATGAAAATGAGAAAATTATTGCCACATGCCACAAGCCCAAATCTTGCAATATGATGCTGAGTAAAAGAAATGAGGAACGAAAAATAGAAACTGATTGTATTTATCTAGAGTTTAAAATGGGCAATGCTGGGCTAGGGGTAAAGCTCAGTGACAGGGTGATTGCCTAGCATGCAAGAGGCCTTG
>NW_026007406.1:0-4153 GCF_001458135.2 Marmota marmota marmota
TGAGGCACTGGGTTCGATTCTCAGCACCACATATAAATAAAATAAATGTCCATCAACAACTAAAAATTTTAAAGAAAAAAAAATTAAAAATTAAAAAAAGATAAAATAAGATTTTGAATGGGAAAATGTTTACATTAGTTCCCACTCTGATATACATGAGCTTTTTGGTTTTATTCAAGTCACATGTCACTTTATAACCTAAATGTACTTATAAGCAAAATACAGTTTGTACTGTCTCTCTCAAAATCTCTTAAGGGATAAAATATACACAACTGCCCAAAAAGATTGCTATAGTGATTGCTCAAAATGTTTGGTTAGGCTGGGGTTGTGGCTCAGTGTTAGAGCACTTGACTGGCACATGTGAGCACTGGGTTCGATCCTCAGAACCACAGAAATAAAGAAATAAATAAAGAAAGGAAGGAAGGAAGGAAGGAAGGAAGGAAGGAAGGAAGGAAGGGAGGAAGGAAGGAAGGAAGGAAGGAAGAAGGAAGAAAGGTAGGTATTGTGTCCATCTACAACTAAAAAAAATCTTTCAAAAATGCTTAATTATTAGTACAAAATGAATCACGTGAGCACAAAGGTATAAAGCAAAGCTTTATATAATGTAGCTGACATTGTTATTATTTCCCCCCCATCTTGATTATTGACAGGGAATGGTTGAGACAAAGCACCAAGAAGAACCCAGGCAGGTATAACTGACTGGGCTATCAAGAGGTCATTGAAGTCAAGGACCCAGGACATAGGGTCTTAAATATTAGTGCAGGTCAGAGAACAGACAGTGCCAGTGATGCAGTTCTGCGTGGCCTTCTGCCAGGGCTCTGAGTAAGTGGAAGAGCACTGAGCTGGTGACTCATTAGCAGTCAAGTTGCTGTAAGTGGGGAACCACCTGTAGTTAAGACAAGTGCCCCATTGAATTTAGGAGAACATGAGAAAACTCAGGAAAGACTGATCTCTTTGAAGCGAGGTGCAAAGTCTTCAGTTCAGGGTCACATTGCTTTCTAGGAATTCCTTCTGGCCATGCCTATGTCTGGTGAAAGCTTCTCTTCCAAGCCTACATTTTTGGAGGAAACAGGGACAGAGGAATTGGAGGTCCCTATAGCTACCTGTACTTAGGTGCTGCCTTCTTAATAACACTGAGGAATATGGATTACCCTTAAATGAAAAGTAAGAGGAAAGAAAAGAAGGGAGGAAAGAAGGGATGGAAGGAGGGGAAGGGAAGAAGAAAGAAAAATTATTTCCCTTTAGTTTTGTGTATAACCCATAGACAGGAAAGGCCCTGGTACTTAGAGTTCTGTCTCAGGTATACTTAAATTATACTTAAATTCAGTTTTCTAAACCCAAACACTATCACCATTCACAGTATCCATGTTTCTTTCCCCCCATCTTCTCCAGAGCACTTTCCTTATCATGGAAGTTAAATCCTGAGTAGACATTGTCATTACTACTTGATAGTTTTCTGTCTCTTCTGACTTCACTGTTTTATCTTTATTAGCTCACTAGTTCCCTCTGATCCTCCAACTGGACCTAAATCAGGCTTCATTTTCTCCTATTTTGTTTTTCTAAACTTAAAATATTCACACACAAACACAAAGATTCTGCCTCCTGTCACTCCCTTTTCTTTCTTCTCATTTCTAAATTTCCAACAACCTTAGTCCTCCTATTTTCTCTGTGTTGTCTCATGGTTTACTGGGGTTGTAGGGCTTCAAAAAAGAATAAGACATAGTACAAGATTCTTGTCACATCCTAACACCGTTACATCCATTTTCTTTCAGAGCTAGGTATATATTAGTTCAGGACCTCCTAGCTCTGAGGGGTTAGGTTGAGAAATAAACTGAGATCTGCTTTAGTTCCTCCTACATGTGATCTGATGTTTGTCTCTAGCAGCCTTTTAAAATTCTATCCTTATTCTGTATGCTAGGCATTTTCATGATAATGTGCCTTGATATGTTTCTGTTGTAATTTTGCACCTTTAGGGTTCAATAAGCCTCTTGTATTTGGTGTTCCATTTCATTCTTTAGATCTGGGAAATTTTCTGATATTATTTCATTGAAAAGATTGTGCCTTCCTTTGGTTTGTATCTCCATGCTTTCATCTATCCTGATAAATCTTAAATTTGGTCTTTTCATGTTATCTCATATTTCTTAGAAGTTCTGTTCATGGTTTCTTAAAATCTTTTTTCTTTTTTTTTAATTTTTATTATTAGTAGTTCAAAACATTACATAGCTCTTGACATATCATATTTCATACATTTGATTCAAGTGGGTTATGAACTCCCATTTTTACCCAGTATACAGATTGCAGAATCACATCGGTTACACATCCACATTTTAACATACTGCCATACTAGTGTCTGTTGTACTCTGTTGCCTTTAAAATCTTTTTTCCATGGTCAACTCTATTTTCAAGATTATATATTTAGTCTTCATGGCCTGAGGTTGTCTTCCAAGTGATCTAGTCTATTGCTGGTACTTTCTACTGAATTTTTAATTTGGTTTATTGTTTCCTTCATTTCAAGAATTTCTGTTTGTTTTTTCAGAGTTTCTTTATTGAAGTGATATTTTGCTACTGGTATTTGCTCTCTTATATCATCCTTTACTTTGCAGATCAGTTTAACTATGTACATTCTAAACTCCTTCTCTGACATCTCTTACACTATGGTGTCAATGGATTCTGTTATTGGAATGTGTTGGTTTGCTTGGGGCAATTTGTTTCCTTGTTTTTTCATGTTGATTTTTGTGTCTACCCATCTAACAGTATGGATCTGAGGCGGTAGAATTTCTACTCTGTAAACTTATAGTGCCCCTGAAGGTTTCCCGTACCTCACTGTTTAGGGAGAGACAAATAATAACAATGACCATTACAAACAATTTACAGCATTAAACCAAATAGTTCCTACTATGATATCTTCAATGTTAATTATCACAATAAATAGAAATGATATGATCAATTACTGTCTATAATAAAAACAGCAAGTTTGCAAATGGGTTTACATTTCAAAATGATGGACAGGAGAGAATAGAAGTGATATAGGATGTGATGGTTATGAGGGAGGAGGAGAGAAGACAGAAGTATAAGTTTAAAGGAAGAGTGAAACAGAGAACAAGAGAAACAGGTAGGAGAAAACAGGTAGAGATTGGCTATTAGCAGAAGAAAACAGAGAATCAAGGGAAACAGGTAGGAGAAAAAATATATATAAAGCAAAAAAAATATACAAAAAAAAATACAAGACAAAACTAAAATATATTAATCAAACACAAAAATAACTAGTTCACAAAAAACTAATCCATGTATAATAACTGGCTTCAAAAATATTAGAGATGAGAAGGAAAAAAAATAGGAAACTATATAAATGTCCATGAACCATTAAGGTCACAATTAAATAGTGAAAAAGAATTAAGAGAGGGAGAGAGAAAGAGAGGGAGAGAGAGAGAGAGAGAGCGAGAGAGAGAGAGAAAAGAAAAAAGAATCTTGATGAAAACTTAAAGAATTCTTTCTGTTGGATTTCAAAATATTATCTGCTTCCCTTCTCACCAGTTTTAGGTGGGTTCTTCTGCAGTGTGATGCTCCACCCTCTGGATTGCTGGAGTGAGAGAGATAATCCCACAGGCGGAGTTTCTGGAAGCAGGGTTTATGCTTAGGTGGGCTTCAGGCTCTTTGCTGAATGCTAATTGATCTGGAGATTTTAAATCAGCACATCTCCAGTGACCAGTGTTTGCTGGTCCATGCTGGAAGACTTTACCCCAGGGATCTCCCTTGGGTTCCACTTGAGTGGTGGGGGACCCAATTCTTTGTCCCCTATGTCACCTGCAGACCCCTCGTTTCCTGGTCTTGGGTTAAGTCTTCAATTTCTTCCATCCCCATGCTTCCAAGTTCCCATTTGTCCAGCCAGTCCTGAAAGCAGTCAGGTTGGAGGGGGAGGGGTAGACTTGGGTGAATTTCTGAGACCACTTGTCCCCTGTGTAAACCTCTTGCCAGGTTTGAATTTCTTCTGGGCACTTAAGCACACTCTATGTCATTCTGTCGTGCAGTGTGTGTTTACCTGGCCTGTACTTGGGGCCAAACCTAGGTTTGCCAGGAATGGGTTTTCTCAGTTGCCGGTCCCCACACCACAACTGCAAAATCGTTCCTTACTTTATCCTCCACATGCCTCAGG
>NW_026007407.1:0-4152 GCF_001458135.2 Marmota marmota marmota
CTCTCTCTCTCTCTCTGTCTATATATATATATATATATATATATATATACACATAATTTATTAAGATATATAGATATAGATATATATAGATATATATCTGCTTCAGTACATATTGTGCATGCTCTGGACATATTTCTTTGATGAGTCTGTGATTAATAACTGCTGGTTATATATATACTGCCTGCCATGAGTAAGAAACCAACCATGACTGAAACCTCTAAAACTATGAGCCAAAAATAAACCCTTCCTCTTCCAAGTTGTTTGTGTCAGGCATTTTGGTCACAGCAACAAAAATACTGAGTTACACGCATGGGAAGGGCAGTAAAGCAAAGACATTTAAGAGATGGAATAACAATTTTGTCAAAAGGACGCTTAGGTGACCTGACACTACTGACTTTCCTGTATAAATACATCTTTCTCTTAAAGTTATATATAGGTACTAATAATACATATCTCAAGGGCTTTTGTGACTATTGTGATAATGCATAAGTATTTAATGTAGTAGTTATCTCAAATAATATTTATTAACCACTTACTGTATACTAGTTATTATGACATTTGGTACAAATGAAATGGTCCCTCAGCACCTCTATAGCATGTGAATAAAATATGTGCAAGATTGTCTTAGAAGATGGTATCAGGAAAAATAATGTTGGCTTTCCTTAGAAATTAATGAGCTTCCTGTTTTGAATAATGAGGGCTATGCAAATTTTGTTTTTTGTTCACAGGTCTGTCTTCCTTTGCTTTGGTTTCCTGAAATATTAGGACTAATTTTGAAACTAAAATCAACAAATAATTTAATCCTTGTGATTTTCGTATTGCCCTTTTCTTCTTTAATTCCATGTTTCTGGTTTTGTACTTTTATCTTATGTTTTTAATGGTCATTTATTATGAACTTGTTTTGACCTAGTGCAGTAATACTAACTAGACATATAACCTCAAAACACCTTTTAAGGCAAGAATTATTAGGCCTATTTTACACATGAGTAAGGTAAAGTTCAGAGAGGGGAAGTTACTTCCAAAGTCACATAATTAATAAGTGTAAGAGATTTGAAACTACATCTCTCAAATCCAGAAACTTTGCTGTTTCTCCTGTGTTTATTATGAGTCATAAGAACGGATAAAGGAATAAAAAAAGAAGAAACTGACAAGATTTAAAAAAAGCTGTGCCTTTGAAAAACTGCTGGAATTTTAAGTGGCAGAACACATAAAATAAGTGAACTCTGTAATATGATTGCCAAAATACTTGGCATATGAGACTCACCTCCTTCTTTGTGGTCTGAATATATTCAGTTCTAGGCATTCCATTTCAGGAGAGGCATACTCAAGCCAGACTGTGTTCAAAAGAGGTTAACCTTATAGTAATGAAACCTTAAAGCATGCCATGTCACTTGAGAACTTTGCATGAATAAATACCTGCAGGTATTTCTACTATTTTTATATTTGCAAACTGTTGAGAGACTCGACTTTCTTTGTATGGTATACAGAGACAGAACTAGGACCTGTGGCATAAGTTCCAGTGCAGAAGATTTGACTTGACGTAAATATGGAGTTTTAGTTTTCAATACTAGTTCTAGTATTGAAGGATTTTTGCTAATAGAATGAGGTACTTTGAGAGATAATGAACTTCTGAGCACTTGAGGTTTTAAGGAGGAGGTTAGATAGCCACTTGACAGGGATGTTACACAGAGATTTCAAGTAGTAAGTATGGAATTAAACAGGTTGTCTAAGGCCACATCAACCATGAGTTTGTGATGGTATGAATTGAAGATAATTATATTGTGCTATCTATGTCTTCTCTGTCAGATGTTTAAGTTTCATAAATGTACATCAAGATAAAAAAATTATAGAATTCACATATCTTAGTTGCTTCAATTAAAAACCTTTATTTCTCCTCATACCAGAGCTCTATTATGAATTGACAAGAAAGCTCTGCTCAACTAATCACTCAGTGCAATGACAACTTATGTTAACTATCTAAAAGTTAAACCAAACTTGATAGTTTAAGGACGCAGTCTTCTATAAGACTTTCCTTACTCCAGACACCAGACACAAACTTGAGGGTTCCCAGGCCACTCACACTTATGATTTACTAGCTAAAATGTTGTGGGATTCCCATGATACTTTGAAGTTTATTAATTCTCTAGAACAGCTCACAGAACTTAAGAAAGCACTGTATCTACAATTACAGTTTTATTATAGTAAAATGAATATAAATTAGAACAAGCCAAAAGAAGACATGTATCATTTGAGGTATGGGAATACCCCAAACACAAAGGAGCCCTCACTCTTCCAGCAGAGTATTTTTAAGCAGAGCAGCTCACCTGAGCTTTAGTGTTGAGAGATTATACTGGGATTTTATTACACAGTCATGATTGATTAAATCATTGGCTACAAATTGAATTCAATCCTCCCCCAGGAAGTTGGGCCTTGTCACATAGCTCAGTGCTCTAACTGTATAATCATAGGATTGGTCTTTCTTATGGTCAGCCCCTGTCTGGAGTCACTCCTTAGTACAAACTATCTGGGGGCCCAACATGAGTCACATAATGAACATTTTAACTATTTAGTGTAGTCATGAGTAGCAAAGACATTCTTGTTGTTCAAGAAATTACAAGGTTTAAGAAGCTCACAGGAACAAGAAATAAATTCCAGCCAACATCTTCATTTTATAATGCCAGAATAATAAAGCCACCACTATCTTGAAGTTTGTTTATTGCACTAAGAGAGACAGAGGTTTGTATGGTCTCACACTGGTAATTAAATGTCCTGGCATAGAAGGGGAATGTTATCCCTAAGGAGTCCAAACTAGCCACATGACTCTACCAAACCATAAAAGGGGTTCCCATTGATACTGGAAAGGAAGAATAAAAATATTTGACAAATATTCCTAATTGGACATGTAAATCCTTCAATTGCACATTCATTTTCTTTAGTAGAATATGATAATTTTTACCAATAATTTTATTTACAAATTAATTTTCTTATATAAATATTATATTTAAACCCAATTAAAATATAATTATAATAAATGACCTTATTTGGAAGCTCATGATTATTTTCATAGGCTTATAGGTGTTTTTAATGATATAAAATGTTTTGCATATATAACATTTGTGTGCATCTTTTACTTCCATTAACCAGGTTAAAATTAAATTGTATGTTGAGAATAGAAATGATATGGAGCAGAGAATTTGTCATTTGAATTTTTTTGTTTGCTTCTGTGTGAAGTTATTTCAACAAAAAGAGTTTTAAAGGCTAAAATATAACCACTCTGTTACATTAAATTAAAAAGTAAGGCTTGAGAAACAAATATTTCTCTTTTATTTGTCAAGTCATCTAGACTACTATCTAGCTTTATTTTGCTTCATAAATACTAAGGGGAATGAGGCAGTCTTGAATTATTATTCATACTGTCATGCAAACACAGAGATAAGTAGTTATTAATATGATTTCAGAAGGTAATAGATTTTCTCTTTTGAAAAATAGAACTTATAAATAGATTAAATGAATTAGGAGACTCAAAAGCAGTATTCAAGGCCATTCATCTGACATTCAGTGCTCAGTATATATAACTATTTCTGGATGATGTCAAGGATATCACATCTGTGGGGAAGAATGAAAAGAATTGAGAAGGGAAAAGATGATCATCTTAGAGAACAGATGCCCTTTTGTTTAGAGACTTAGGATGGTTGAACCTCCTCCCTTCCCCATGCCCCAGGACTATGTGAATAATTGATGGGTATATTACTTCACATCAATCATTACCTAATAATATGGCATTTTAGGGTCTTCCTGAAATTACATCATACTTCCCCCCCATCACCTCCTCTGCTAGGAATTCAAGGAAGGAAATGCCTAACTAGTCAGACAGCATGGGAATTTACAGTTAATTGTGAAAAGAAAACTCTTACAGTCTAGAAACTTTGTTGAAAAAATCAGTTAAAAAGAAAGAAAATACTCTTAAAGGCAGCTGGATTATTCCAAGTCAAGAGCTATTTTATTAGAATTTTTTTAAAATAACATAATGGTAACAACAAAAATTCCAATGGGACTCTTCCCACTCAACATTACATAATAATATCAAAAAGAAGTTGATGATTTCTATTTAATGCGGGTGTAATATGTGTGAAATATATATATATATATATA
>NW_026007408.1:0-4151 GCF_001458135.2 Marmota marmota marmota
GGGGGGGGGGGGGTGCGGGCAGCAGTAATATAACCTTCTTATACTGTGTAGTAACAGCAAGAGGTTATTGCCACAAACATATTCAAGGCACAATTCACAAACTGCTGGATTCAGGTGCCATTAGATTTCAAAAGCCAACCAGCCCTCACCTTCTGTTAAAAGACACAGAAAGTAAGGATACCTGACAGTGTCCAGTTTAACTCTGGCCAGTAAAAACGCTTGATATTTCTTCATTTTTTTGAATCTATTCAATAATAATTGACTGATGTTCATTATATGCCCAGCATCATTTTAGTAAATAATAACAAGCACTTGATAGCATCCATGACTTTTCATCAAAGGGATTCACCTTTTTATAAGATAGACAGATGTATAAACAATTATAATATTGCATAGTATGATAAATGCTCAAATAGTAATTTGTACAAAGAAACCAGGAAGATATAAAGAAGGGAACACAAAAGTCAGTCAATCACAAGATTTTCCAAATTATTTTTCCATATTGAAAATATTGGAACTGGGGCTGTGGCTCAGTGGTAGAGCACTTGCTTAGCATGTGTGAGGCATTCTGTCCATCTACAAATACAAAAAAAAATTTTTTTAAATATCTATTTTCTAAGAAATGTAACATGAACTTAAGTCAAAAGGGTGTCTTCTGTTATGCTCCAATATCAATATAACTTTCATTCCTTTTTTTTCTGTCCATGTAAATGTTTCATGGGAAAGAAAGGCCTCACAAGAATGAACTTACTCAGAGACAATGGGATATTATCTGAGACCCCTGATTTCACACGTCTAGCCTTCAGAACTATGAGAAAATATATTTCTGTTCTTTAAGCTACCCTGTCTGTAGTACTTTGTTATGGCAAACCTCACAAAGTAAGCTAAATGTACATGTAACCACATTCTTTTGTACCCATTGCCTATTCTACTTATTATCATAGATGACCTAATATTGAATACAGAATTAGGCAGTCAGCATAAATAGGTAAGAGTCAGGGTCAAATCAAAGAAGCCAATTTTGAGTGAGTTGGGGAACTGGAGACTGTCCCTGAGGGATTGAAATGGTAATTCCTTCACAGCCCTTCCTCCACCCTTATCAAGAACCTGCCCTGGCTCCAACCTGTTGCCATGGTAACCTGTCCCAGGAATTGCCCCTCCCAACAAGGAGCTATAAGGTGGTTAAATTGTCCTTGGCCACACCATCCTGCCCTTCCCCCTTCAGCCCACCTGTTTCCCACCTTTTAGCCCTCCCACCTAGCATTCTAGGTGTAATCAAATGCCTAGTCATGTATGCAAAAAGAAGCTCAGGAGAAGAGGGCAGGAGAGCAAAGGAAGCCTAGGACATATAAAAAGGGCAGAACACCTTGCTTCTGGGGATACCAGGATACAAGATATGGCCCCCTCTCCCTCCCTGGAGAAGTCGATGTTACCCCTCTTTAAATAAACCCTGCTTTATATGCTTACCTTGGCATGCTTCTCTAATGTTCGAACTTCAACATGTGAGGAAGCAGGACTTCTCGCTGATAACCTGAGGTATCAATATCCATTGAAACCCTAATACATCACAACCCTATTGCCTAAGAAATGGCAAAAGTATCTTTCCAAGTGCTCATATCAAAAAGTTTCCAGTTATTCTCACTTCATTTCTTTCTCTTACCCCCATATCAACCCACTAGCAATCTTGTAGGTTAGATCTTCAAAATAATACAGCTTCTCATTACCTGCACTGATGCAAACCCTTGTCCCAGCCACCATGATTCCTCACTAGGACTATTACACAAGCCTCCTAACTGGCCTTCCTGCGTCTGCTCTTGTGCCCAATTCATCCTATTTTCAATGCAGTCTGCAGACGACCCTATTTAAACGTGAGTTGGATAATGCCACCTTTACTACTCTCACTCCAAGACCAAATTATTTACAATGGCAAAAACAAAAACTGTCCCTCCCTTTCTCTTTCTAATCTCAATTCCTACTCTTCCTCTCCTCCCTCACTCAGCCATTCTTTGAAAATGAAGCTTGATCTTTCTTTCACCTTCCATCACTTTCTTCTTGAATCTATTCAAATGTCACCTTCTCCCTAAGGACTACCATGGTCAGCATATTTAAAATAGCAATGTTCCCTCACTGCCAAGCCTCCTGCTTCCTTCCATTGTTTCTCCACAGCACAAACCATCTGTAAATAGACTTTAGATTTTTCTCAATTATTTTATTATGTGTCTTCCCAACCCTCAAACACCACTCAAAATTTCTGCATCATTAGAAATTTTTGATCCAGTGGATTTGCTGTTTTAATCTATATAAGGAAATCAATAGGTAGATCCTGACAAAAAAGGAAAGAGGGCTGCGGATGTAGCTCAGTGGCAGAGCACTCCTGGATTCAAACCCCACTAGCAAATTTTTTTTTAAAAAAGACTAGTCTGAATATGGTGTCAACATACCTTATATACAAACAGAGATATGAAAAACTGTGGTATATATGCGTATTAAGAACTATAATGCAAAAAAAAGAGTACATGTATAATGGCATAATTTTGGTGTGAATGTACTTCTTATACAGAGTTAAGAAAAATCGTGCTGTAAATGGGTAATAATGAGTGTAAGGCATTCCACTATTGTCATGTATGAAATAAATAGATAGATAGATAGATAGATAGATAGATAGATAAATAAAAAGACTAGTCTTCCCATTAGACTTTAATGTTCATGAGGAGAAGAACAGTGAATTTTTAAGAAGTAATACTCTCTTTAGTTAGGAAGAAATTTAAATATCATTTACCAATAAATTAATGAGAAAGTGGATCAAATTTCAGTATGATTATTTCAAGAAATTTTGAAATCCATCACCTTTAAAGTGACTAACAAATATAAGTCAGATCAATTATTTATTGATGAAATAATAGCATATTGTAGTACAAAAGAGTATATCCTTGTATAAAACAATGTAACCATTCAAAATAATATACAAAATTCAAAAATAAATAAAATTTCATAAATATAACATAGGGTAAAATAAAGCAAATTTCAGAAAAACACATGTTGTGATATTCACCTTATACATGTATAATATGCAAAATGACTCTAATATTAAAAGAGACATGCATGTGCAAAAAAAGAAAATGAAAATAGATTGTATGGAGATGATAAAGGGAAGGAATAGCAATAGGAAAAGACACAAAGGGATTCCACTGAGCTTGCAACATTTCCTTTGGATAACTAATCATGAATACATGGCTGCTTATTCGAGCATTCTTTATGAATTTTTGTTTGCTTGAAATAATCGCAAATAAAAATACTAATATTATATATACATAAAATATAAGAGCTACAAGAAGAGCTTAAAGTCAGTTCCTTGCTTTACCTTTGTTATCTCACAAAAGGAAGCTCTTTGGCATTCCTTGGGAACAGAATTGCTTCCAGTGATTGGATAATTTGCTGCTCTGGGTTTTGCCTTTTTCTACTGTGCAGTAACTCCTGACCAACATTAACACTTCAGTCATGGAAAAGCAATAATGTACTCACTAATATTCTTTAAAAGAAACTATAATTATCTGATATCATTTATATTTCCATGCTACAATAACTGGAAATAAAGTGGAATTAGAAACATGCTTAACATGGTACTGGTACCAAAACAGGCGGGTGGACCAATGGTACAGAATAGAGGACACAGAAACCAATCCACAAAACTACAACTATCTTATATTTGATAAAGGGGCTAAAAGCATGAAATGGAGGAAGGATAGCATCTTCAACAAATGGTGCTTGGAAAACTGGAAATCATATGCAACAAAATGAAACTGAATCCCTTTCTCTCGCCATGCACAAAAGTTAACTCAAAATGGATCAAGGAGCTTGATATCAAATCAGAGACACGGCGTCTGATACAAGAAAAAGTTGGCTACGATCTACATACTGTGGGGTCGGGCTCCAAATTCCTCAATAGGACACCCATAGCACAAGAGTTAATAACTGGAATCAACAAATGGGACTTACTCAAACTAAAAAGTTTTTTCTCAGCAAAAGAAACAATAAGAGAGGTAAATAGGGAGCCTACATCCTGGGAACAAATCTTTACTCCTCACACTTCAGATAGAGCCCTAATATCCAGAGTATACAAAGAACTCAAAAAATTAAACAATAAGAAAACA
>NW_026007409.1:0-4151 GCF_001458135.2 Marmota marmota marmota
CTCTCTCTCTCTTTTTCCTTCTTTCCTTTCTCTTTGTTGCACTGCTGCAATAAAGATCTTTTGGTTGCTCTGAGTGTTGTGGTCACTTTCCTTTCACTAGATATTAAACTTCTTCCTATTAAGAAAAAAAAAATTTGGTGACAGCCATTATAGGAAGTAGTATTGTAGAGGTAATTTGGAGTAAGAAACGATGTCATTTTCTGCAATGTCTATTTTTCTAAGGAGAACTAGAGTCAAAACTTCAGCCCTTCTTTCTGCGTGAAGTAACAGGCAGGAACATAAGTGACTCAGTCGCATGGAGAGAGGCAGAGCTGAGCAAGAACATTGGTTTATGCCAGCTTAAAAGGTCACTGCCATGGAAGGGTACTCTGTCGGCATATTAGCTGTAAACTCCACTCCTGATTCAGTGTAATGGATTTTTAAAGCTGATGCCTTGCCAAATTGATTTATAAGATGAATTGCTGCAGAAGTTGAGTTGAGATTTTTGCATTCTGAGTATAAATGGGCAAAGATTATGGGCACCATCCTCTAGCCTGAGTCTGGGGCTGACATGCCGCCCTACCCTCCTCTCTCCCATTCCACAACCTCTAATTACTAAGGGAGGATCTGGGATGGAAACCTGGAAAAACAAATGCAGACAGGGAAGCCTGGAGGCAGAGACCTTTTTATAATGAAAATGTCACTGAATAAATACACCCAACACCATCTATTCTCAATTAGTTAAAACAGTTAAGTTTTCCCTTATTCCTCAGTAATAGTGAAATACACACGAGAATATGTGTAATGCAGTAATTCAGTTAGATTTTTCCAATAATCAGCTGCATTACCCTGAGAGTTGCTTAACCTCTCTGAGTTTCATTTTTTGTCATAATGAGAGTAATAATAGCTAATTTAAACATCACAGGTGACCTAACATGAAAAAGCAGGGATAATAATGACAGCAATTCAAATAATAGCTGCCACTGGGAACAATAAGTGTCAGGTACAGTCATAACCATTTTATATGCATTAGCTCATTTATTCTTACAACAATCTCATGATGTGTATTATTTTAATCCTCATTTTGCAGATGAGGGCTCTGAGGCATACAGAGGTAAGTGCCCAACTAGTGGATAGAAAAGCCAAATTCATGAGAGGTGCAAAATTAATGATGAGTGCATTAATGAATATAATGATGTTGCTTTTTTTTAAAAAAAATGCCCAGCGTTCTGAAACAGATGATTTGTATGAGAAAATTATAACTTTGGATCTTTTGAGCAAATCATTTCATTTTCAATGGTATCCTTTTATTTTACTGATATTCCATCTCTTTCCAACACAAGGGTTTATGGGTGATATTTCCTATACTTCTTTTGTAGACTGTACTCTTCTCTTTTGACATTTATTCCAAGTTGGTTAAAAACACTGCTTGTTCATATCTGCAAACAAAGCACTCCATAATCTGAGAATGGCATTTGTCATGGCAACGAACTTTCAATCCATAAAACCCTGTGCCCAATGCATCTTTACCATGACTCTCTTGTTTATGAAGTGAAATATAAGCATGCATTTCTTCTAAAGAAAATGAATAGTCACTCAATGAAGATACCTCATTTCTAAGCAGGTCACACCAAGAATAAACATCAAAAGGGCCTTAGAAGCCAGAGAGAGGACTAAATGAAAACTAAGTTCACATTTCCATTTCTCACCAATTACATCTGTCAAAGGATGAAATTACAACAATTTAGTTTAAAGATCTTAATTGGCTTTATTTTTTTATTCTAGAATTAGCCAATACTTCATCTCATAAAATAGAATGAGTGTTCCAATAAGCTGAACTGAGGAGATTAGTTTTATAGGCAGAATGGGGCAGAAACAAAAAAACAAAATGCAGATTAGTGATTTAAAAGTTACTTTCCTTGTAAGGCAGGGACAGAGAGAAACAATAGAAAGATAGCTGTTCAGTTAATATAAGGTTATTTCAGATTCCTTTTTATGTGTGTAAAGATTAAGGCCGGGGAGGGCTGGTGGTATGGCTCAGTGCAAGAGCATTTGCCCAACACACATGAGGCCCTGAGTTTGAATCCCAGCACTGCAAAAAAGAAAAAAAAAACATACACAAACCCAAATTAACAATTGCTGGGTGGTGCATGCCTATAGTCCCAGTAACTCAGGAGGTTGAGGAAGGAGGATTGCAAGTTGAAGACCAGGCTCAGCAAATTAGTGATCCCCTAGGCAATTTAGCAAGACCCTGCATCAGTCTGTGTGTGTGTGTGTGTGTGTGTGTGTGTGTGTGTGTCTGGAGATGTGTCTCAGTGGCTAGCACTTCTGTGTTCAATTCCTAGTACCAAAATTTTTTAAAAAAAGATAAAAGCAGTGTGAACTTCTTGTGAATTTCACCATCATACCTACAGAAACTGGCCTTTTTGGAAAATTTGGCTATTACCCCTGTAACCCTGATTTCTCAAAAAGTCAGATAAATAGTTTAATTTCAGCTTGGTGATGTGGAACTTCAATGCAAGGGACTCCATTTTGATTTTTAGGCTGGTCTATTGGGCCTAGTGTAGGAGCTTACTCCAAAACAATGTCCTGCTTTAATTTTTATTTAAGCGATCTATTATGGGATAAAGTGAATCAGTCTGTCTAAAGACAGATGAAGATGACTATGTCTCAATCAATAGAAGTTGACCCTATTTCAACTCTATGAAGCCATTAGTCCACATTTGGAAGAGAGGCTATGATTTGCTTCCTTGTTCTGGATGAACAAGACATGATTGTCCCTTTACTCATCTTATTACTGTTTACTTTCTTAGTCATGCAAATACTTAAGCTACATAACTATAACTATCTGTTGTTTTCCCTTGTAGTTCATCTGTAATATTTCTATTCAAAGTCATTACTGCCTTTTAGTTTACTTGTTCCCATGTAACGGGACACTTAATGCTTAATTCTGTCATCAATACACAATGTGTCCCAAAGAAAATCCTATGAAGTAAGTTGGGTTGTAGGGTTGAGGGGTCAGGAAGAATATCTCCTTCTGTACAAAACAGCAAACAGCACAGTTACCAGAAACCCATCTTACAGTATTAGGCAAAAACCCATTGAAACCAATAATGATAATAGTAACCATAAAGATAGTTATAAAATTCCAAAAATGACCACCAGCATAATAACTTATTATGAAATAAATCACTTCAGAATGACTATGTAAGTACCTAGTGAAAAAAGGGAGAGATACAGATTAAGCAAGGTTAAGAAGAGAATGTGAAATGGAGTCAAAGGGAGTGAGAAAATCATTTTTGTGGGCAGGAAAGGAGATTAGAGATTTTTGGCAAGTAGAGTGGGAGGTAGGGTGGAATGGGAGACTCTGAGCAACAAGGGAACACTGTGATGTATTAAAGCACAGCTAGGTCAGAAGAAGTTTTGTTGATGGTTGACACAACTGAATGCCCAATGAATATTTATTAAATGAGTTTTGACATAGATGGGGATGTGTGAGTGAAGCAAGGATCCTTTGCAAAAATTATTAAAGAGGAACATGGGAGGTGAGTATGAAAAGTAAGAGAGAACTCTGTTCCTTTACATTCAATATCCCTAAGGAAAATAAAAGGCCCAAGGCAAATTGTACCACAGATCACTGGAACCCTTCTCCAGTATCTAGTGATTTGTGAATGGGGTATGGGGTGCAGCATCCTTATTGGTTTCTGATTTTCTCCTATGAGAGAAAGTCATGGTGGGCTGGGGATTTGGAGATCATATGGACCTAGATGCAAAAAAAGGAAGTGAGGGCCCTAGGTATACGCAGCAATGATTGTCACCTTAACCAGATCAGAATGAAAGAAGCAAGTAGACTTTGATTCCTTGGATTTTGTCCCAAATGAGTTACCTTCTATTTCCATTATCTTGACCACTGAATGGGAAAGGGAAAGGGAAAGGGAGAAGCAGTATGGGAAAAGGTGCAGATATAGATAGAATAACTGTGAACAGAAAAATGCAAAAACAAAGTCCTAAAAGAAGACTCCAATTTGGTTCATAGTTTTGAAAGGTCAACAATTAAGTTAGAAGAAATGAAAGAAAAAATAAGTTTCAATGAATAAACTTAATGTCTGATTCTAAATTTAATTCTGACAACAGAAATGTTCCTGAGTTAGGTCCATCACCCCCCCCCCCCC
>NW_026007410.1:0-4150 GCF_001458135.2 Marmota marmota marmota
GTCGGCAAAAAGGTAGTACGCAGCTATGTTTTAGATAGACAGGAGGGTGTGTAGGTAGACAGGCAGAGAGTGAGGAAGGGAGGGAGGGAGGGGTGGATGGAAGGATGGAGTAGAAGGATGGATGGATGGATGGTGGAGATGGATGGTAGAGATGGATGATGGAGGTGCATGGTGGAGATGGATGGTGGAGATGGATGGTGGAGATGGATGGTGGAGATGGATGGTGGAGATGGATGGTGGAGATGGATGGTAGAGATGGATGGTGGAGATGGATGATAGAGATGGATGGTGGAGATGGATGGTGGAGATGGATGGTGGAGGTGCATGGTGGAGGTGCATGGTAGATGGACAAAGCAAATGTGTGTGAAAGATGCTGATAACTGTTGGGTGAACCTGGGTGGAGGTCTTGTCAGGGTTCATTGTGTGATTCTAATAACTTTCCTGTAAGGTTTAAATTTTTCAAAAGTAGGGAATGAAATAATATTATTTAAAAGCAAGAAGACATAAGATATCCGGTAAGAAATGTAATGAAACCATCAAGGCCATTATGGGAAAATTATACAGCCTTATCAAAGATACTAAAGACTAAGATCCAAGAATCCAAGCATGAAAATAGGAGTCTGTAGAAACTGAAGGAAGCAAAACAAACTTACATCCACCCAGTCCAAGAAGATCTCCCTCTCCCTCTGAACCGCCCCCCACCGGTCATGGAGGGCCAAACGCAGACCTGCGAGAGGCTATGATGGGCTATATTATGACCTCCAAGATATCAGGCCCTAACCCACGGGACCTGTGGATGTGACCTTATGTGACAAAAGGAACATTGCACATGGGATTGAGCTAGGAATCTTGAGATAGCGATCACCCTAGTTTATCCAGGTTGATGGGGACTGAATGGAATCACAGTGTCCCTAGGGAGAGGGACACAGAGAGAAGGCAATGTGAGTCAGCACAGAGAGAGATTTAAGGATGCTGACTGTGAAAACAGAGGGTATGCAGCCACAGCCCAAGGACACCTGGGCTGCCGTGGGCAGCTGGAGGAGCAAGTAAGGGCCCCACACCTGCAGAGACGTCAGGCAGAGTGCAGCCCGCAGCACCTTGACCCCTGGCTTTCAGAGTCATGGGGAATGTATTTTCCTTGTTTTGAGTTGCCTGGTTCGTAGTAATTTGCTGCAGCAACCCCAGGAAACCCACACCACATCCAGAGGTGGGCAGGCGTGCACCACTGTGTCTTTGAGTTTTGAAAAATAAAGCCAAGGGGACAAAAGTGGATACTATGTTGGCATCCCCAACCTCCTCCCAGAGCAAGGGGGCCAGCAGGCCTGTGTTATCAGCTCCGCATCCACTGGAGCCACGGCAGGTGCACCTTCAAACATGTGCCGAAGGGACAAGTACAATCAGATTGGTGTAAGGTCCTCAGACTTCCCTTGCCTACACCCTGCAAAGGCAGCATCGAGGACAGGCCCCGTGGGAATATGGCCAGCAATTTGGGGGAGGTTGCCAATACACAGAGGCTGCTAGGGACTCTTGTGGGGCACAGAGACAATGGCAACAGGCCCAAGAGTCACCCACAAGAAATGCCGCTCATGATCAGCAGCCAAGAGTGGGCACTGACAGCGCATTCTCACCCAAGCAAAGACAGTGCAAAACAGACTGGGACGTGGCACGGCTGTGGAGCATTCTAGGGTCGCCATCACGTGGCTGTGTGGGCACTGACGGTATCCGGCCTGGCCATCATGCATCCGGCCACAGGAAGTTCCTGGACAGCGTAGAAGTCCCTCACCCTGGGCACACCGAGGTGAGGATCAGCTCCCCAGCCGTGTGCAGGAGAGTAGAAACCAGTTTTCAAGGCAGCAGGGAGTGTGATCACCACTCAGGGACGGCTGCTCAGTGGTCACTAAACAAATCAGGTCTCCTGTGGGTGCCGTGGTGGTGTGCCAGGAATACCCGCACTCCCTGGCCTGAGAGTGAGGCAGGAGGGAGAGGGAGGGAAAACATTAGGACAAGGAGACCCCACACATTAGGTCCGAGGGAAGTGGGACTGGACCTGGCCACTCTCCTTACAGACCCAGGCACGTCCCCCGGCACGGAGGTTCAGGTGCAAACACGAGACACTTTGCTCTTCCCCAACCTGATCATCTAAAGGCCTATTATGAAACTCTCACTTCACTTACAGTCACCTTCTCACTGCTGTGACTGAAAGGACCCCACCACAACAATCGTAGGGAGGCAAGTTTATTTGAGGGCTCATGGTTTCAGAGGTCTCAGTCCACACCCAGCAGGCTCCATTCCCCGGGCTCCAGGTGAGGCTGCATGTCATGGCGGAAAAGGGTGGCAGAGGGAAGCAGCTCGCACGACGATCCTGAAGCAGAGAGGGACTCCACTCTCCAGATACAAAATAGCCGCACCCCAGGGAGCCACTTCCTCCAGCCACAGCCCACCTGTCTCCAATCTCCACGCAGCTGATCCCATCAGGGATTAATTAACTGATTAGGTTAAGACTTTCAATCATTTCTCCTCCGAACCTTCTTGTATTGTCTCACACGTGAGCTTTTGGGGACACCTCACGTCTGAACCATAACAACTCCCAAACTGGTGGTGCTTCCTGGAGTCGGTTCTTCGTGGCTGCGTCTGAAGTCCAGCTGCTGTGCCCTAGAAGGCCAGCATCTCAAAGCACAGAGTGCAACGGTATTTGGATCTGGCCACCACTCCTCCCGGGTTCCTCTGAGATGTCCTCCCCACAGCCTGGATCTGCAGGGCCAGGACGGGCAAAGGCCGGGGAAGCTCTGGAGGCAGCCGCCGCCTGCCACCTAGACACGTGGGCGGGCACTGCCTCTGTAAGTGTGCTGGCCCTGCCCCTTCAAAGGCATTGCCCAGATGGGCAGAGCATTTCCTGCTCCTCTGGACACGGCCCCTGCACCAGCCTTGTTTCCTGTTTTCCCTGATCTCCTGGACCTGGGCACATCTGGCTGCACTACTTGGGCCTCCCATACCCTCCTTCCTCTGCCCGGTTCCAGGTTTGGGCTGTCGGAGGAGGAAAGCCAGTGAGCATTCCCACGGTGCAGGGCTCAGGGCCAGACAGCTGCAGGACTGAGAGGAGAGGTCAGAATGTCCCACAGGGTGACCTGCACGCCCCCCTGGCAGGGGTGTGGCTGGGGGCCTCAGTCACAGGGATGTGAAGCCCAGCGCCGCGTGCCTTCCTGGACAGGGAACACAGTGCTCCGCCCAGCTCTATCAACCTCGCTCGCTGGACGGCCCAAGTGCAGGGACAGACACAGACCTGCAAGACCCCAGGGAGTGGAGGAGTGTGGCTGCCAGCCTTCCGTGCTGAGGGGAACCGTCCCTCCTACACCAGGGTCGGGGAGGAAGGAGGAGCAGCAGCAACCGCAGCAGGAGGGCCGGGTGTGCACCACCGAGCACACTCTTAAAGACAGCGCAGATGGAAAGTGTCTTTCAGAGCAGGGTCCAGAGAAGTCCGTTACTGACCCTGGCTTGGTCCTGGTGGTGTCTCCCAGCCGGGGTACTCAGGAGCTCCGTGGCCGCAGGGAATGGACTGCAGGAGAGGGAGGGGCAGAGGAGCAGGAGGCCACCAGAGGAGGCGCCCACGCGAGGCGCAGGTGAGGAGGCACTCGGTGATGGACAGAGGCTCCAGTAGGAGAAGCTCTTTGCCACCAATGCTAGGCCAGGCCTGGCCTCCCTGTGGCGGCTCCAGCTGGCGCAGTGGTGAGCGGGCACCAGGCCCACCACAGCAGCCTGGGCTGGTGTTGCCAGGGGATTGCGTACGTGGAAACACCGGCTCACGCTGGGTTAAAGCCCACGGCTGTGGGGTTCTCCACGGAGAGATGGGATCCAGGGAACTCAGGACGTCCTTGGAGACGCGGCATAGGGAAGGGCATGAGCAGCCCCTCGGGATGCTGTGCCCAGGCCTCCCTCTGCAGGGCCTGGGGCTGGCACTGGGAGGAATGAGAGGCCAGACTCAGGAGCCAAGTTTAGTGGCCAGGGCCAGAGTCAGGGTCAGGGTCAGGGCCAGGGTCAGGGCAGGGTCAGGGCCAGAGTCAGGGCCAGGGTCAGGGTCAGGGCCAGAGTCAGGGTCAGGGCAGGGCAGGGTCAGGGCAGGGTCAGGGCCAGAGTCAGGGCCAGGGTCAGGGTC
>NW_026007411.1:0-4150 GCF_001458135.2 Marmota marmota marmota
TTTTTTTTTTTTTTTTTTTTTTTAGTTTTGATTCATGACCTTTGCAGCTGCTTTTGATCAGGATACATTTCTGAAAGGGTTTCACAGGTGTTATTTTCCCTTGGATGCTTAAAGTAATAAAATAGGTTACTTTTTTTCACACAAACTTCAAGACACTTCTCTATCACTTTCTGGTATTCAGTAATGCTACCAAGAAATATGATGCTAGTTTTCCCCCCTTTTCTGTGTGTCTTGCTTTCTTCTGCATAGATTCTCTCCCTTATTCTTGGCAGTCAGTGATTGTTCCAAAACATGACTGGAACTAATAATTTAGAGTTGCCAGGTGATGTGGCGCATGCCTATAATTCTAGTGGCTGGGGAGGCTGAGGCAGGGGGATCATGAGTTTAAAGGCAGCCTCAGCAAAAGGAAGATGCTAAGCAACTCAGTGAGATGCTGTCTCTAAATAAAATACAAAACAGGGCTGGACATGTGGCTCTGTGGTCAAATGCCCTTCAGTTTAATCCCTGGAACCCATCACCCCCCAAATAATAATAATTTAGAGTCATTTTCCCTGGAATACGGTGTACTTTTTAATCTATTGATGCACAACCATGTTTTCAAACAATTTTCTGGTGCCATTTTTTGCATCCTTTCCTTTGAAAGTATTTATGATATTTATACTTTGTTGGATCAATATTGTTACCCATCTTTAATGTTTCTTCTCCACAATTATGTATCTTCTAAATCAGTAGTTTTTCTTTTGTCCTGTCATACATGTTTCTGAACATGTTAGTGTCACCATTATTATATTTTGTTTTTTTAATATGATTTTAGCTCTGTAATAATTTCTTCTTTTTCTCTGTAATCTCTCAACCTATTCTTCAGTTCCTCCAATTGTTTAATAATTCCATAGTCAAAACCTTATAAATTATTGTATGAAGGATAATTTCAGTCTTTTTTATAGTTATTTGTATTTTTTTTCAAAATGAGGGATTTTCTTAACTTTTCTTTGTTCCCCTGGGCAAATTATCTTGTAATGATTGGTATTATGTAATTACTATTATAGTGGTATCTCTATCCCTTCCCTAACACCTTGTTATTTTTGACAGATTTGAAGCTTAGGTACCAAACTGATTCATCTCTAGTTAATGCTCATCTTTTGTCGGTATCAACATTCAGCAGGATATTGTGAGTATGGAAAGGTGTTGAGTTGGAATCATGATAACTTTTATTTTGATTTGTCACTTCAAACAGTCTCCCAATAAATCTACTGAGTATAGTCCCACTAGATTTTTTACATTTTGGAAATTAGTGTGACCCAAATAGAGCCCTTTAATTCACAAGTCATTTGGTTGCTTCTCCTTTCTCTGCATGCAGCCTTCTTGGAGGTCTCCTCAGCTGGGGGACTGCATACCCAGTGGGGGAATAGGCTCACATGCTTAGAGAGGACAAACAAGAGACTTCAATGATTTAAGTGGGTCAGGCAGATCCCATGCCCAACCCAAGAGCACCTGCTTTACCCAGGGAGCAGTCACTCTTCAGCTATGACTCTTGGTGGCCTTGAGAGTGTGGGGTTACACCACTCTTGCATTTTCCCAAAGAACTTAGAAATCTGGATTTTTATGTGAGTGCTCCATAAAAGTTAGCAACTAATTAAAAAGATAGAAAACAGAAAATGAAAACATAATTAAGTCAAATACAACATGCATATAGGCCACATTAAGCTGAAAATCCTCTAACTGGAATTGCCATTGAAGACAAGAGGTCAGAATGGCTTCTCCTTCAGCCTTCTAGGATGGCCAGCAAATCTCTACAGGAACACTGATGATTGCTTCTCCCCTGGTAGTTGCATCACTCCAGGTCTAATTCTCTACATTCAAGGATCTGCCTTTCCTGCTGTGACACATCTTCAAGAAAACCTTTCCCCTGCTCAAGTGCTAAAGAGGAATATGACTGGCTTCAGATTTTTCAAAAGTTCCATAATAGTGTGCATTTAGTATTTAACCTTTCCTGGATAAATTGAGGATGGTAAGTGGTTTGACTTTTTGTTCTTGTTATTGTTATAAATGATTTTGAGAGACAGAGTCAAGGCCACAGGACTGCCCTTATATTTTCTATTTTGTTTTTCTCAAAGGATTAAGGATTCTTTAGGCTTTAAACCTCCCACTTCAATTTTCACATTCTTTGCATCAATTTCACATTTGCTCCTCAATTGTCCTCAAGAAGTAAAGACCAGGAATTTCTTTCATATTGATGCAATCCATTTACTGTGTTGCCCACTATGTGGGATAGGAACTAGTCATTCCTACAGGTTAAGGAAGCAGAGAGATATTCTGATTAATTTCAGGAGCCTCAAAACTTCCTTTGGTGTGGCTGGGGTTGTGGCTAAGGTGCTAGAGTTCTTGCCTAGCATGTGTGAGGCACTGAGTTCGATTCTCAGCATGGCATATAAGTAAATAGAATAAAGGTCCATTGAAAATTAAAAAAATATATATTTTTATAAAAACTTTCTTTGGCAATAGCAACTCCTCCTGGACTACTATATAGCTTCTGTGTCTGAAATTTTTTAATTGTGTTTCTCCTCCCTCCTCCTCCTCTTCCTCTTCCACCTCCCCCCCACCTTTAAGTGGTTGAACTCAGGGCCTAGTTCATACTAAGCTATATATAATTTTATATATATATATATAATTTGAGAATTCCTAGATCTCCATGAAATTTAGCAATAAATTTTACCTATTATGCATAACTTCAGACTTTATTATTTCTTTCCCTAAGAGCAAATTATCAAGGTGTGATCATGAGAGACACATATTTGAGATATGAAGGTGAGAAACAACCCTATATAGGGGTAGTAAAAAGTTAACCCTTTGTTCTATGCAGATTCCTATTCATTTTTTGAAGAAAGGTTGCTCACATTGACAGGCACACTGTTAGGCATCCTGATGCAATGCTTACCAGGTGAATGAATCCTGCCGCAGTGAACCAGGTACTGAGAGCTATTGATAACAGTTTGGAAAACTTCACTGAATTACTAGAGAAAGAAAGACAAAAAGCTGTTGGGTCTCCTCAAACAGGCTCCAAAATAACAAGAAAACCTCATGCTTTTAGATTTTGCTTGCTACTCAAGATTTGAATCATACGCCTGGAACAATGACATTCCCAATGGAAAGTATGACAAATACAGACTTCCAAGCCCCACCCTCAGCTACTAATCAGCATTATTGCAAAATTCTTTGCTTGATTCATACATGGTGAGTCTGGAAAACCCAGCTCTCTAACTCAACTGGTCCTATTTATTTCAAAAATTATGAATTTTGCTGTAATATCCATTAGCCTTCTATTATATATCCTTTAAAAATACACCGCATGAGGATCATCATAAGATCAATCTACTAGATTATTATGTTGTCTAAAGTAAAAGTACAAAATGCATAAACCCAGCAGTCCAGGGAGTGGGCTTGCAAAATGAAATTTTGAGTAAATCATAGAAATGTAGAGTCCCTGAGATTGCTGAACTCAGACCAGAATCTTGGAGGGAAGACGGTCAGAGATCCTCTTCTCACCCCAGGAAAGCCCGAGAGTTTAGCTGAAAACTTTGTGATTTTCAGGCAGCACCATTTGTCACACAAGAACAGCCTTTCCTACCCAGACTTCTCCACAATGCACAAACTCTTAGCAATGAAATGCACCTGGCTTTAATACTTGATTTTTCTAGTGAAAATGCAGAAAATAAGGGGTGAGTAGATTTTGAGTAGGTAACAGACCAAACTGCTTTAAATTTTAGAT
Organism: Marmota marmota marmota; assembly: GCF_001458135.2. NCBI lineage: Eukaryota > Metazoa > Chordata > Mammalia > Rodentia > Sciuridae > Marmota > Marmota marmota. The sequence continues at coordinate 3,767 of NW_026007411.1, forward strand.
GTATTACTGCTCAAAGTTGTTTGGATTTTGTTGTTTTTTGAAGATATGAAGGTAGGTCTTCTTTTTTTTTTTTTTTTTTTTTTTCCCCAAGGTTGGGGATCAAACTATGCACCTAGGTAAAATTTTACCTAGTGTGCCATGGCTTTATTTCTGCAAGCAGTAGTTAACTGATGCAAATGGACAACTCTCACATACAGAGGAACTGTTACACTCCTAAACTTGAAAAAATGCTTCTTATTTTACCTGGCAAGGAGAAACATGATTCACTAAAAAAAAAAAAAAATGTGTAGATCCAAAGCCTTTGAATTATTTGTTTATTTTTTGGTGGAGGGACCTAGAACTAGAAGTCAACTGAAATTTACAAAAAAAAAAAAAAAAAAAAAA
>NW_026007412.1:0-4149 GCF_001458135.2 Marmota marmota marmota
GGATTATTTCTATCCTTTTTTTAAATCTCTATTTCTGTTTTATCTTGATAGCTTGTTGAATAAAATTGTGTTGTAGCAAACACTACTAGTTGAACTTCTAGTCCCACTCTTCCCTGTCCTGTGACTTAGCAGAACCTCCTGATTTTATTACTAGTAGCGTTGAGTCCTGACCGGAGACTCTCCTCTGGATTCTCTTGCAGAAGGAGGACAGAAGGAGAGATGGGCAGAAGCAGCCTGGGCTAGGCTAAGGCTCCTCCACCTCTTCAGTCATCCTGGCCTCCACCTCCAGCCCCCAACACATTCTGCAACCTGGAGGGAATGCACTGCCTAACCGTGTTTGGTGTGCATTAATGGAAAGAATAGGAAGATGGGAGAAAGAGAGAGAGTGAGAGAGGGAAACAGAAGACAGATCATTTGGTTATCCTGAAATGTGGCTTTCATTCCCTGGCTTCATTCTTGAACTGAGAGCCAGAACACTGTACCTTGTCCAAGAGCCCTCTTCACACAGGTTTCTCTGTTCCCAACTGTGGAGAGCAGGCTGTGCCTGCCCTGGGTGACTCCATGGGGTATAGAGCAGCAGTCCTTACGCTGTGCCTGCCCTGGTGACTCCATGGTGTGTAGAACAGCAGTCCTCAGGCTGTGCCTGCCCTGGTGACTCCATGGTGTGTAGAACAGCAGTCCTCAGGCTGTGTCTGCCCTGGTGACTCCATGGTGTGTAGAACAGCAGTCCTCAGGCTGCACCTGCCCTGAGTGACTCCATGGTGTGGACAGCAGTCCTCAGGCTGTGCCTGCCCTGAGTGACTCCATGGTGTGTAGAACAGCAGTCCTCAGGTTGTACCTGCCCTGAGTGACTCCATGGTGTGCAGAACAGCAGTCCTCAGGCTGCGCCTGCCCTGAGTGACTCCATGGTGTGGACAGCAGCAGTCCTCAGGCTGTGCCTGCCCTGAGTGACTCCATGGTGTGCAGAACAGCAGTTCTCAGGCTGTGCCTGCCCTGAGTGACTCCATGGTGTGGACGCAGCAGTCCTCAGGTTGTACCTGCCCTGAATGACTCCATTTTGTAAAGCAGTGGCTTGTCAAGATCTGCTCCATCCTGAGTGCAACTGCTGAGGGAGAATGATTTTAACCTTTGTTTGCTCAAGTAAACAACAACCATCTGCCTGGCACAGCCATGAGACACATACTGAAAAATCAATCATGCTAATAAAAATGACCACCTGTAAACTTATGCAATCAATCAGGAGCACATGGATACAGGGGTATATCAAACCCATTTTGGAAAAAAAACAAGGCCTACAAGATTATGGAACAAACCAGATGACTGAGTGAAGCAACCCCCTTACCTGAGACCCATAAAAGGAGGGCACCTTAGACTGGACATGGTGGCATACTAACCCAAGGTCCTGCTCACTCATCATGAGCCTTGCCTCAGAAAGTCACCAGGGTTATACACCTGTGAATCTCTGTGCTTAGGCCTCAGCACAGCATGGCTTCTCCTGCCTGTTAACACCATGCACGACTCAATTCAAGCTGACCTCTCATGCTGACACCCAACAGCCATCCAGCCACACCCCGGCCTAAAAGAAGTTCCTGTGGTTTGAAAGCTCTGTAACTGAGCAAGCTCTTGGCTGGCTCAGTTTCAACTGACCACCTCTTTGCAGTGACCCTTTCCATTCCTCTCTGCTCCTTGTCTTGCTTTCTGTTCTGTCTCCTGAACCCCTGTTCCCCCTGCTTTAAATTCCTGAGTATTTCTGTTTTATATATATATATATAATATATTATATATATATATATAATATATATATATATTAGATATGAAATATTTGTAATTGTGTACATATCTAAAATTGTGTAAAGTGTGGTGTGTGACTTGAGTTGTTATAGATTTGAGTGGTTAAAATTGCAATAAAAGAACTTGTGATTGTCTGGCTTATGACAGAATGGCCAAAGTGCCACTGATGAAGGAGCCTTTGCGTTGATTGTCATTCAGTAAATTCTGAAGCTGTGGAAGACACAGACATGGTTGGTCTATGCTAATGACAAACAAAATACAAATAATATTATAGAAAAGAATAATATAATTACTTTTGGTGAAATATTTTCATCCTTAGATGAAATTGGTGATTTTTGCTTGAATTGAGTCCTAAGGGTCTACATGTTGGGCATATTACCTAGGCCTTCTTGATGCCTTTGGCTGTCCCTATTCTCTGGACCACATGCGTTTACACAGGACTAACTGGGTGACAGCATATGGAGCCCCTAGAGGAGGCCACAGAACTGGCTTCCCAGATGGCAGCCGTGGGGCAGAGAAGGTAACCCTAAGCATTCAGCAGACTGCCCAAGGAGAGCTGAGAAAGGCCCCAATGGTCACCTCCCTCCCAGGGCCTGCTCACCTCATAGGCTACTCCTCTTTACTATGCAGAGAACCTTCTGTGTCCCACCCTGGCTCCTGGCCTCACTTCCCTCTGCCCACCCCAACCCTAGGGCTGCCATCTTGCCAGGATATAGGGACCCCAGTTTTCCTCAGGCCCCATCCGGTGATCCAGGCTACGACATATTCAATGTGCAATCTGCAGTGTCAGTTACACGGACTCCACATGAGCTTTGATGTGCCGACTATTGTTTCTCTGATGGTGAGTGTCTCAGTTTACTCTCAGAGTTACTAATACTTTTCACTCACAGTATATTGAAACCTAAGCAAATACCTAAGGGGGGAAAAAGCTGCAAATACACTTCTTGGGTTGATTAAGTTATAATTTGCATATTACCTTTCTGTATTTTATTATTTCCATTGATTTCAACACCTGGGTGACATAGGCCTGGATTATTTCTATCCTTTTTTTAAATCTCTATTTCTGTTTTATCTTGATAGCTTGTTGAATAAAATTGTGTTGTAGCAAACACTACTAGTTGAACTTCTAGTCCCACTCTTCCCTGTCCTGTGACTTAGCAGAACCTCCTGATTTTATTACTAGTAGCGTTGAGTCCTGACCGGAGACTCTCCTCTGGATTCTCTTGCAGAAGGAGGACAGAAGGAGAGATGGGCAGAAGCAGCCTGGGCTAGGCTAAGGCTCCTCCACCTCTTCAGTCATCCTGGCCTCCACCTCCAGCCCCCAACACATTCTGCAACCTGGAGGGAATGCACTGCCTAACCGTGTTTGGTGTGCATTAATGGAAAGAATAGGAAGATGGGAGAAAGAGAGAGAGTGAGAGAGGGAAACAGAAGACAGATCATTTGGTTATCCTGAAATGTGGCTTTCATTCCCTGGCTTCATTCTTGAACTGAGAGCCAGAACACTGTACCTTGTCCAAGAGCCCTCTTCACACAGGTTTCTCTGTTCCCAACTGTGGAGAGCAGGCTGTGCCTGCCCTGGGTGACTCCATGGGGTATAGAGCAGCAGTCCTTACGCTGTGCCTGCCCTGGTGACTCCATGGTGTGTAGAACAGCAGTCCTCAGGCTGTGCCTGCCCTGGTGACTCCATGGTGTGTAGAACAGCAGTCCTCAGGCTGTGTCTGCCCTGGTGACTCCATGGTGTGTAGAACAGCAGTCCTCAGGCTGCACCTGCCCTGAGTGACTCCATGGTGTGGACAGCAGTCCTCAGGCTGTGCCTGCCCTGAGTGACTCCATGGTGTGTAGAACAGCAGTCCTCAGGTTGTACCTGCCCTGAGTGACTCCATGGTGTGCAGAACAGCAGTCCTCAGGCTGCGCCTGCCCTGAGTGACTCCATGGTGTGGACAGCAGCAGTCCTCAGGCTGTGCCTGCCCTGAGTGACTCCATGGTGTGCAGAACAGCAGTTCTCAGGCTGTGCCTGCCCTGAGTGACTCCATGGTGTGGACGCAGCAGTCCTCAGGTTGTACCTGCCCTGAATGACTCCATTTTGTAAAGCAGTGGCTTGTCAAGATCTGCTCCATCCTGAGTGCAACTGCTGAGGGAGAATGATTTTAACCTTTGTTTGCTCAAGTAAACAACAACCATCTGCCTGGCACAGCCATGAGACACATACTGAAAAATCAATCATGCTAATAAAAATGACCACCTGTAAACTTATGCAATCAATCAGGAGCACATGGATACAGGGGTATATCAAACCCATTTTGGAAAAAAAACAAGGCCTACAAGATTATGGAACAAACCAGATGACTGAGTGAA
>NW_026007413.1:0-4033 GCF_001458135.2 Marmota marmota marmota
GCTCTAACCCTAACATTACCCTAACCCTAACCTTAATAATAACCCTAGCCCTAAACCTAACCCTATCCCTAATCCTAATCATAAACCTAACCCTCGACCTAACCTAAACCTAACCCTTGCAATAAACTTAAACCTAACCCTTACCATAAATCAAAACTAAACCAATCCCTAAACGTAAATTTATCCATAACCTAAACTTAACCCTAAACCTAATCTTATATCTAATCCAATATATTACTCTAAAACTAACCCTATCCCTAATGAAAACACTAGCACTAACCCCAACTCTAACCATAACCATAACCATAAGTCTAACCTAGACCTAACACTAAACCTAACACTCCCCCTAGCCTTATCCGTAGGTTAAATCCTAAGCCTTACCCTAACCCTAACACTTGCCCTATCCCTAAACATAACGCTAACTCTAGCCCTAAACCTAACACTAAACCTAGCCCTAATCCTAGCCCTAATTTAGCACTATTCCTAACCCTAACCCTAACCCTAGAATTAAGACAAACTATAATTCTCACACAAGATCTATTTCTACTTCTTACCCTATCCCTTATCATAACCCTAACCCAAGCCCTAACCCTAGTCATAACCCTTGCACTATCCTTAGCCCTATCATAACTCTAGATTGAAACATATCTCTAACACTAACCCTAACCTGATGCCTCAGCCAAACCTTGAAACTAGCTCTAACCCTAATGCTGTTCCTAAAATTAGCCCTAACCCTAGCCCTAGCCCTAAAACAAAACCGAGCCATACCCCTAACACTAACCCTTATCCTATACCAAACCCTAACCCTACACCAGCCCTAACTCTAGCCCTAATTTGAAACCTAACCCTAACCCTAAAACTAACCATGACCCTGACTCATATCCAAATACTAAATCTAGCTCTAAACATCATCCTAACCTTAAACCTAACCCTAACAGTAGACCTAGCCCTAAACCTAACCCTAAAACTAACCCTAATCGTAACCCTAGTTCTTACAATAGCCGTAACCATAACACTGGCCCTAACCCTAATACAAAACTAGCCATAATCCAAGCCCTAACATGAGCTTTAACCCTAAACCTAACCCTAACCCTGGTCCTAACCCTAGCTCTAACCCTATCCCTTACCCTAAGCAAAACCCTCACCCTAATGCTAACCATATTCTTCGCACTAATCCTTAGCCCAACCAAAACCCTAACCTATAAATAGTCCTAACCCTAGCCTTCATTCTAGATCTAACCATAACCCAAACCCTAACCCTATCCCTAACCATTATTCTGACCCTAACACTAATCTTAGGTCTAAATCTAAACCTAACCCTAAACTAAACCCTAACACTAGCCCTACTGGTAAACTTATACCTAAACCTAACCCCAATACTAGCCCTAGACCTAAACCTAATCCTAAATCTAGCCATAACTATAGCTCTAGACCTAAAGACAAACTAGACCTAGCCATAATAATAACCCTTATCCTAACCCCAACTCTAACCCTACCTGTAGACCTAACCCTAGTCCTAATTCTGGCTTTAACCCTAACCATTACCCTACCCGAAAACTGTCCCTGACACTAACACAAACCCTATCTCTAAACTTCACCCTAACCCTAAAATTAACCCTACAACTACACCTACCCCTAGCATTAACCATAAAACTAGTCCTAATAATTACACAAGTTCTTACATTAGCCATAGCCCTAACCTATCGCAAAACCTAGCCCTAATCCAAGCCCTACCTTACATTTAACCCTAAAGATAACCCTAACAATAACCCTAGACCTAACTATAACCCTAAGCCTCACCCTAGACCTAATTCTAACCATAACTCTAGCCCTAACCCTTGCTCTAACCCTATTCATTACCCTAAGATAACTATAATACTTATGCTAACCCTAGGCAGAACCCTAATCCTAGCACGAGCCTTAACCCTGTCCATTAACCTACACCTAACCTGAACCCTAAACGTAACTGTGTCATTACCCGATCCCTAAACATAAGACTAATTTGAGCCCTAAACCTAATCCATAACCTAACCCAAACCCTAACCTTGACCCTGAATCAAATATTACCCATAGCTCTAAACCTGACTCTAACAAAAAACCTAACCTTTACAATAGACCTAGCCATAAGTCTAACCCTAAAAGTATCCCTAACCATACCCTAGACCTGACATTAGCCCTAGCTCTAATCCTAGCCCTAACCCTAATTCAAAACTTAGCCCACATCCTAGCCATGAACCTCGCCTTAATCATAACCCTAACCCTAACGTTAACCATAACCTTAATCCTAATTCTCACCCTAGATCTAAAACTAGCTATATTCCCATCCATACCCTAAACCTAACCCTAACCCTAACCCTAAACATAACACTAACCCTAGCTCTAACCCTAGGCCTAAACCTAACATTAACCTTAGCCCTAATCCAGGCCCTAATTTAGCCCTATCCCTAACCCTAACCCTAGCTCTATGACTAACTCTAACTCTCACACTAGCCCTATACCTAGTTCTAACCCTATTCCTTACCATCACTATACACCTAGCCCTAAATGTAGCCCTACCCTAGTCCTATATTTAGCCCTATCTCAAAACCTAGATCTAAACCTAACTCTAAATTTAAACCTAACCCTAAGACTAAATCTAACCATAACTCTACTCTTATCCCTAATCCTTACCCTAAAGGTAAATCTCATACTTACACTAGCCCTAACCCTAAGACTAATCTTAAAACTAGCCCTAACCCTACCACTAGCCCTAAAACAAAACCGACTCATAGCCCTAACCTTAATCCTTAATTTAAACCAAATCCTAACCCTACACCTAGCCCTAACCCTATCCCTAACTATAGTCTAACCCTAACCCGAAAAAGAACCCTGACCCTGACTCTGACCCTAACAGTAACCCTGGCTCTATACATCATCATCACCATAAACCTAAGCTTAACACTAGACCTAGACCTAACTCTAACCCTATAACTAGCTGTAATCATAAACCTACTTTATACATTAGTGGTAACCTTAACCCCAGCCCTAATCTAACCCAAAACCTAGACTTAATCCGAGTTCTAAACCTAGCTTTAGCCCTAATCTTAAACTTAACACTAACCCAAACACTAGCCCTAATCCTATACATAACCCTAGCAGTAACCTTAAGGCTAACCCTATCCATTACCCTAATGATAACCCTAACCCTTCTGATAACCCTAGGCCTACCCTAATCCTATACATTACATTAAACCAAACCTAAACCCTAAACCTAACCCTGTCATTACCCTAACCCTAAATCTAACACTAATTCCAGCCCTGCACCTAAACACTAACTTAACCCAAACCCTAATCCTGACCCTGATTCTAAAAATAACCCTAGATCTAAACCTGACCCTAACCAAAAACTTAACCATTACACTGAACCAAGCCATAAACCTAACACTAAATCTATCCCTAACTGTAACCCTAGATCTGACATTAGCATAGCCCTAATACTATCCCTAACACTAAAAAATCCTAGTTCATAAACATAGCCTTAATCATAACCCTAACCCTAACCCTAGTTCTAACCCTAATACTAACCTTCGCCCTTGCCCTAAACCTAGTTATAACCACATCCTTACCCTAAACTAAACCCTAACTCTAACCCTAACCCTAATGGTAACCTTGCCTTATTCTTAGCCCTAGCACTAACCCTAGATCAAAACCTAATTCTAAATCTAACCTTAAATCTAGCCTAAGCCTAATCCTAAAACTAGCCCTAACCCTAGCCCTAGCATAACCCTAGCTGTAATTTAGCCGTATCCCTAAACCTAACCCCAACCCTAGCCCTAAGACTAACTCTAACTCTCACACTAGCCCTATCACTCGTTCTAACCCTGTCCCTTACCTTAAACCTAACCCTAGTGCTAACCCTTGCCCTATTCTTATCCCTAGCACTAACCTTAGGCAAAACGTAACTCTAAATCTAGCCCTAAACTTAAGCCTAAGCCTAACCCTAACACTAGCCCAAACCATAACACTAATCCTAAAATGAGCCCTAACCCTAGCC
>NW_026007413.1:7377-10269 GCF_001458135.2 Marmota marmota marmota
TCTAACCCTAACCCTAACCCTAGCCCTAAGACTAACTCTCACCCTATCCCTATCCCTAGTTCTAACCATATCCCTTACCATAACCCTAAACCTAGCCATAACCCTTGCCCGATCCTTAGTTCTAGCCCTAACCTTAGATCTAACCCTAATTACAAATTTAACCCTAACCCTAAGCCTAAGCCTAACACTAACACTAGCCCTAACCCTAATCCTAGGACTAAAACAAAACCGAGCGTTAGCCCTAACCCTAAACCTTAACTTAAACCAAATCCTAACACTACAACTAGACCTAACCCTAGCCCTAATTCGAGTCCTAACCCTAACCTTAAAACCAACCCTGACCCCGACTCCTATCCTACATGAACCCTAGCTATAAATATCACCCTAACCTTAAAACTAACCTTACCACTAAACCTAAACCATACCCTAACACTAAAACTAACCCTAATGGTAACCCTAGTTCTTATATTAACCATTGCCCTAACCCTAACCCTAACCCTAACCCTAACCTAGGCCTATTCCGAGACCTAAACCTAGCTTTAACCCTAAATCTTACCAGAACCTTAGCCCTAACCCTAGCTCTAAACCAATCCCTTACCTAAGCAAAACCCTAAACCTAAGGGTAACCCTAGACCTATCCCTAATTCTTAGGCTAACCAAAACACTAACCCTATTAATAACCCTTACCCTTGCCCTCATTCTAGGTCTAACCCCCTCCAAAACCCTAACACTAACCCTGACCCTTTACTGACCCTACCACTAATCCTAGGTCTAATCCTAACCCTAACCCTAACCCAAAACCTACCATAATCCTATTCCTAGACCTAATCCTGAACCTAACTCTCAGCCTAGCCCTAACCATATCTCAGAACCTAACCCTTACACTAAACATAACCCTGACCTAACCCTAGTTCTAACTCTCACCCTAACCCTAAATCAAGACCTAATTCTAACCATAACCCTAGCCCTAACCTTAAGTCTAACTGAATCATTACCCTAAATATAACCCTTACCCTAATGCTAACCCTAGGCCTAACCTTAAACAAATCACTATGCCCAAACACATCAATTACCCTAAACCTACACTGAACTCTAGACCTAATCCAATCCTAACCTAACCCTAACCAGAACTCTAATGCTAATTTGAGCCCTAACCCTAAACTCAATCCTGAACAAAGCCCTAACACTCACACTGACCCTAATAATTCCCCTAGCTCTAAATCTCATTCTCACCCTATACCTAACCCTTACACTAGATCTAGCCATAAAACTAACCATAAAACTATCCCTAAGCATAACCCTAGACCTGATATTAGCCCTAGCCATGATACTAGCCCTAACCCTAACACAAACCCTAGCCCTTATCCTAGCCTTAAACATAGCCTTAATTAAAACCCTAATCATAATCCTAGGCCTAACTCTAACACTAACCCTAGCCCTAATCTTAGATCTAATTTAGCCCTATCCCTAACCTTAACCCTAACCCTAGCCCAAAGACTAACTCTAACTCTCACCTTAGTCCTAACCCTAGTTCTAATCCTATACTTTACTGGAACCCTAATCCTAGCCCAAACCATAGGACTAACACTAGCCCTATTCATAGCCCTAGCAGCAACTCTAGATCTAAACCTAAGTCTAAATCTAACCCTAACCCTCAGCCTAAACCTAAACCTCACACTAGCGCTAACCCTAAGGCTAATCCTAAAACTAGCCCAACCCTATCCCTAAAACAAAACAAAGCCATAGACCTAACCCTAACCCTTTGTATAAACTAAGCCCTAACCCTACACTTAGCCATAACTCTAGACCTAATTCGAGTTTTAAGCCAAACCCTAAAACTAACCCTGACCTGGATCTGACTTTAACACTAACCCTAGCTCTAAATATCAACCCAACCCTATACCTAAACCTAACAATAGACCTAGCCCTAAACCTAACCCTAAAATTAGCCCTAATCCTAGCTTTTATTTAATCATATCCTAACCCTAAACCTAGCCATAAGACTAACTTTAACTCTTGCCCTAGCCCTAGCTCTAGTTCTATCCTTAGCCTTAGTCCTAAAACTAGATCTAAGCCTAAGTCTAATCTAAACCTAATTCTTAATTTAACTGTAACAATAAGCCTAAACCAAACCCTAACACTACCCCTAACCATAACACTAATCCTAAAACTTGCCCTATTCCTAGCCCTAGCCATAAACCAAAACCAAGCCATAGCCCTAATCCTAACCCTTAACCTAAATCAAACCCTAACTCCACAACTAGATCTAAAACTAAATCCAAAACTAACCTTGACCCTGACACTGACCCTAACACTAATCCTAGCTCTGAAAATCACCCTAACATTAAATTAACCCTAAAACTATGTCTAGCCTTAATCTAACCCTAAAACTAGATTTAATCATAACCCTAGTCCATACATTAGTTACTGTCCTAACCCTAGCCCTAACCCTAACACAAATTCTACCCCTAATCCAAGCCCTAACCCTAGCTTTAACCGTAATACTAGCCCTAACCCTAACCCTAACACTAGCCTTAACCCTAACTCTAACCCTATTCCTTACACTAAGCCAAACCCTAACCCAAATGCTAACCCTAGTTCTAATCCTAATCCTTATCTTAAATTAAACTCTAAACATATTACTAGTCTTAACCCTAGCCCTCATTCTACCTCTAAACCTAACCTTTACCCTCATCTGACCCTAACAGTAACCCTAGGTCTAAACCTGACCCTAAACCTAAACCAAATCCTAACACTAGACTTACTGGTAACCCTATACCTATACCTAAGCCTAACAATAGAATTAGACCCAAAGGTAATCCTAAATATAGCTATAACTCTAGCCCTAGACCTAAACAAAAACCTAGCACTAGCCCTAACAATAACCCTTAA
>NW_026007413.1:10845-37161 GCF_001458135.2 Marmota marmota marmota
AAACCTAATCCTAACACTAGACCTAGCCAAAACCCTAAACCTAAAACTAGCCTTAATCATAACCCTAGCTCTTACATTACCCATGACCCTAACCCTAGGCCTAAACTAACACAAAACCTATCCCTAATCCTAGGCCTGAACATAGCCCTAAGTGTAACCCTAAACCTAACCCTAGCCCTAACCCTAACCCTAAACCTCACTTTAGACCTAACCCTAGCTCAAAGCCTAATCTTTACCCTTAACATAACCCTAGCCCTATCCCAAACCTTAACTTAACACTAACCCTAATCCTAACCTTAACCATGGCCCTAACCATAGCTCTAATTATATCCACTACGCTAACCTTAGCTCTAATCCTAACCATAACCCTATCCCTATCCCTAGCTCTAATTCTATCCATTACCCTAACCAAAATCCTAACCCTAATGCTAACCTTAGGCTTAACCCTAACCCTATAGCAAGCCCTAAACCTATCCATTACCCTAAAACTAACCTGAACCCTAATCCTAAGCCTATTCATTACCTAACCCTAACTCTAACCCTAATGCTAATTCGAGCCCTAAACCTAAACCTTAACCTAAACCAAACCTTAAGCCGTACACTGACCCTAATAATACACATAGCTGTAAACTTGACCTTATCCTAAATCTAACCCTTACACAAGACCTAAACATAAACATAAACCACAACCTATCTTTAACTGTAACCCTATACCTGACATTATCCCTAGCCGTAATCCTAGCCTTAACCCTAACACGAACTCTAGCTCTCCTCCTAGCCCAAAACCTAGCCTTAATCGTAACCCTAACCCTAATTCTAACCCTTTCCCTAGCACTAAACCTAGTTATAACATCAAAACCTAACCCAAACCCTAACCCTAACGCTAACCCTAGCCCTAACCTTAACCCTAAGACTAACCCTAACACTAACCCTAGCCCTAATCCTAAACCTAACCTTAACTCTAGCTTTAAGACTAACTATAACTCTCTCCCAAATCCTAGCCCTAATTCTAACCCTATCACTTACCGTAACCTTATTCCTATCCATAGCCTAGAATAACCCTACCCCTAACCTTACATCTTGCCCTAACCCTAGATCTAAACCTAACTCTAAATCTAACACTAATTCTTCACCTAAACCTCACCATAACACTAGCCCTAACCCTAACGCTAATCATAAAACTAGACCTAATCATAGGCTTAGCTCTAAAACCAAACTGAGCCATAACACTAACTCTACACTTTTACCTAAACCAAACCCTAACCTTACATCTAGCCCTAAGACTAGCCCTAATTCAAATCCTAATCTTAACCCTAAAACTGCCCATGAACCTTTCTTTGACATTAAAACTAACCTTACCTCTAAACATCATGCTAAACCTAAAACTTACCCTAACACTAGACCTACTTCTAACCCTAATTCAAAAACTAGTTCTAGTCATAACCCTAGATCATACATTAGCTGTAACCTTAAACCTAATCCTAACCAAAACCTAGCCCAAATATGAGACCTAACCATAGCTTTCCCCCAACCCTAACCCTAACATTAACCCTAACCCTAACCCAAACCCTAGCTCTAACCCTAGCTCTAACCTTATCCTTTATTCTAGCCAAACCCCGATCATAATGCTAACCCTAGTCCTAAAACTAATCCTTATTCTAACCCAAAACATAACCCAATAACTAGTCCTAACTCTAGCCCTCATTCTTGTTTTAACCATAACCCAAATCCTAACACTAACCTTGACTCTTATTCTGACCCTGAACCTAAACCAAACCCTAACACTAGCCCTACCCATAACCCTATATCTAAACCTAACCCTAACACTAGCCCTAGATAACACCTAATCCTAAATCTAGCTATATCTTTAACTAAGATATAAACAAAAACCTAGCCCTAGCTGTAATGATAACCCTTAACCTAAGCCAAACACTAACCTTACCTCTAGACCTAACCAATCCTAATTCTGGCTCTTGCCCTAATCCTAACCCTAATCCAACACAGACCCTTACACTAACACTAACCCTAGCTATTAAAACAACCCCAACCAAAACCTAAACCTAACACTAGACGTAGCCATAAACATAAACATAAACCTTACATTACCATAGCACTAAAACTAGCTCTAAAACTAACACAAAACCTAGCCCTAATCCTCGGCCTAAATCTAGCCCAAAGCATAACCCTAACCCTAACCTAAAGTTATCCCTTACCATAAGCCTATCCCTCAAGCTAACCCTAACCCTCGCCTTAGACCTAACCCTAGATAAAACCCCAAACCGAACCCTAAACATAACCATAGCCCTATCTCTAAACCTAATCCTAATCCTAGCCCTAATCATAATGTGAACACTAGCCCTAATACTATCTCTAAAATTATCCATTACCCTAAACTGAACCTTAACTCTAATGATAACCCTAGCTCTAATTCTAATTGTAAACCTAATTGTAGACCTAACCCTAAACCTAACCCTCATTGTAGCCTTAACCCTAGATGAAACCCTAACCCTTACTCTAACACTAACCCTAGCCCAAACCCTAACACTAACCCTAAACCTAAAACTACCCCTAACCCTAACCTGACATCTAACCCTATCCATTAACCTAACTCTAAAGATAACCTTAGCCCTAACCCTCACACTAATACTAACCTTAACCGTAAATCTAACCCTAGACATAATCCTAAACCTAACCCTCATCCTAGCACTAACCCTAGCTCAAAACCAATCCTGTACCCTAAACCTAACCCTAGTCCTCTTCCTAACCCTAACCCTAACTCTAGCCCTAATCCTATCCAAAACCCTAGCCCTAACCCTAGCTCTAATGCTATTCATTACCCTAATAATAACCCTAGGACTAACCCTAACCCTATCACTAACCCTAACCCTACCAATTACCCTAATCTTAACTTGAATCCTAAACCTAAACCTATACATTAACCTAACCATTATTCAAACCCTAATGCTAATTTGAGCCCTAACCCTAATAATTAACCTAATACAAACCCCAAACCTGACCCTGACCATAACCCTAAAATTACACCTTACACTTAACCTGGCCCTTACCCTATACCTAACATTAGACCTAGCCATGAACCTAACCCTATAACTATTCCTAGCTGTAACCCTAAACCTGACATTATCCCTATCCTTAAAACTTGCTCTAAGCCTAACACAAGCTCAAGCCCTCATCCTAACCCCAAATCTAGCCTTAATCCTAACACAAACCTAACCCTAGACCTAAACCTAATTCTAATCATCGCCCTAGCCCTAAACCCAGCTATAACCCCATCCCTTCCCCTAAACCTAGCCCTAAACCTAATCCTAAACATAGCCCTTACCCTAGGCCTAACCCTACCACCAATCCTAGACATATTCCTAGCCCTAATTTAGCCCTAAACTAAACCCTAACCCTAGCCTTAAGACTAACTCTAACTATTGCCCTAGCTCTATTCCTAGTTCTAACCCTATCCCTTACCATAACCCAAACACTAGACCTAACCTTAGCCCTAATCCTAGCCATAGCCCTAACCCTAGAATTAACCATAACTCTAAGTATACCCCTAAGACTAAACTCACCCTAACACTAGTAATAACACTAAAATTAATCATAAAACTACCCTTAGTTTTAGCCTTAGCCCTAAAATATAACGAGCCATAGCACTAACCCTAACCCTTAACCTAAACCAAATCCTAACCCTACATCTAGCCCTAAGCCTACCCCTAATTCGAGTCCTATCCCCAACGCTAAACTAACCTAAACTAACCCTGACCCTGACTCTGAACCTAACACTAACCCTAGCTCAAAACATCACCCTGAAATTAACCCTAACCATAAAACTAGACTTAACCCTACTGTAACCCTAAAATTAGCCCTAATCATAACCCTAGTTCTTAAATTAGCTGTATCCCTAACACTAGCCCTAATGTAACCCAAAACTTAGCCCTAATGTGAGCCCAAACCCTAGCTTTAACCCTAACTCTAAACCTAAACCAAGTCCTAACCATTAACCTAAACCTAACCCTAACTTTAATCCTTGCACTAACTCTAAACCTAACACTAACCATAACCCTAACTCTAACCATAACCCTAGCCCTAACCCTAACTCTTACCCTATCCATTACCCTAACCCTAACCCTAATCCTAATCCTAATGCTAACCCTCAGCCTACACCTAACACAATCGCTAACCCTAACCTATCATAACTCTAAACATAATTCTAACTTTAAACCTAACCAAACACTAAACCTAGAAGTAACACTAACCCTAAAACTAGCCCTAATTATAACCCTAGTTCTTACATTAGCCGTAGCCCTAAAGATAACACAAAACCTAGCCTAGCCCTAATCCAAGATCTAACCCTAGCTTTAACTCTAACCCTAAACCTATCCCTAGCCCTAACCCTAACCCTAGCCCTAACACTAGTACTAATCTTATTCCTTACCCTAAGCCAAACCCTAACCCTAAAGTGACCCTAGTCCTAAACCTAATTCTTAGCCTAACCCCAAACTTAACTCTATTACTAGTCCTAACTCTAATCCTCAATCTAGCTCTATCACTATCCCAAAACCTAACCCTAACTCTGACCCTTATTCTGACTCTAACACTAACCATAGGTCTATACCTGACCCTAACCCTAAACCGACCCCTAATATTGGCACTACCAGTAACCCTATACCTAAATGTAACCCTAACACTAGATCTAGACCTACACTTAATCCTTCATCTAGTGAGAACTCTAGGCTTAGCCCTAAACAAAAACTTAGCCATAGCCCTAATAATAACACTTAACCTAACCCAAACACTAACCCTACCCCTAGACCAAACCCTACACCAAATGCTGGCCCTAACAATAAACCTAACCCTAACCCTAACACTGACCCTTACCCTAGCACAAACACGAGCTCTAAACATTATCCTAACAGAAAACATAACCCTAACACTAGACCTAGCCATATCGCTAACCCTGAAACTAGCCATCACCATAGGCCAAAACCTACCTCTAACTCTATCCATTACCCTAACCCTAACCCTAAACCTAAACCTAATGCTAACCCTAGCCCTAACCTTCACACTGACTCTAACCCTAATCCTCGTCCTAGTCCAAACACTAGCTCAATCCCTAACCCTTAAACTTAACCTAACCCTAACACTAACCCATGGCCTAAACCTAAACCTAACCTTAACCCTAGCCCTAATCCTAACCTTAACCCTATCCCTAACCCTAGCTCTAAACCTACATATTACCCCAACTCTAACCCTAACCTTAATGATAACCCTAGCCATAACCCTAGCACTAACCCTACCCATTATCCTAACCCTAAGCCTAACCCTGATGATAACCCTAGCCCTTACCTTAAATCTACCCTAACCCTAACCCTAGACATAATCATAAACCTAAACATTGTCATAGAGCTAACCCTTGCTCAAACCCTAACCATTACTCTAAACCTAACCCTAAACATATCCCTAACCCTCACCTTAAGCCAAAACCTAACCCTAACCCTAACATGACATCAAACCCTATCCAATACCCTAAACCGAATAATAACCCTAGCCCTAACCTTAACACTAACCTTGATCCTAACTGTAACTATAAACTTGACCTAACCTACACCTAACCATTGCCCTAGTGTTAACTCTAGCTCAAACTCTAAACCATACCCTAAACCTAATCCTAACTGTAACTCTAGGCCTAACCTTAACTCTGTCCTAATACTAACCGTAACCCTAGGCCTAACACTACTTATTACCCTAAGCATAACCATAACCCTAAGGCTAACCCTAGTCCTAACCCTAACCCTTTTGCTAACTCTAAAACTATCAATTCCCCTACACCTAACATGAACCTTAAACCTAAACCTATCATTATCCTAACCAAACCCTAATGCTAACTCAAGCTCTAAACCTAAACCCTAACCTAAACCAAACCTGAAACCTAATTCTAACCCTAATTATATGCCTAGCTCTAAACTTGACCCTTACCCTATACTCAATCCTTACACGAGACCTAGCCATAAATCTTACCCTCAATCTATCCCTAACATAAGCCTAGACCTGACACAAACCCTAGACCTAATTCTTACCATAACCATAAAACAAACCCTAGCCCTCATCCTAGCCCTAAACCTAGCCTTATTACTAAACCAAACCATAATCCTAGCCCTAACTGAAATTCTAACCTTCGACCTAACCCTAAAACTAGCTCTAACCCCATCCCTTTCTCTAAACCTAACCCTATCCCTAAACCTAAACCTAAGCCTAAATCTAGGCCTAACACTAACACAAATGCTAGACCTAATCCTAGCCCTAATTTAGCCCTAAACCTAACCTAACCCTAGCCCTAAGTCTAACTCTAACTCTCGCCCTAGTCCTATTCCTAGTTCTAACCCTATCCCTTACCATAATCCTATCAATTGCTTTACGTTAGCCCTAGCCCTAATCCTATATCTAACCCTAGCTCTAAATCTAACCCTAACCCTAAGATAAACCTCTCGCTAACACAAGCCATAACACTAATGCTAATCCTAAAACTAGCCCTAACCTAGCCCTAGCCCTACAAAACAACCTAGCCATAGCCCTAACCCTAACCTTTAACATAAACCAAAGCCTAAGCCTACACCTAGCCCTAAACCTAGCTCTAATTTGAGTCCTATCCCTAACCCTAAAACAAAACCTGATCCTGACTCTGACCCAAACACTAACCCTAGCTCTAAACATTACTCAAAACCTAAATGTAACCATAATCCTAGACCTAGCCCTAGCCCTAACCTAAAACTAGTTCAAATCATAACCCTAGTTCTTACATTACCTGTAGCCCTAAACCTAGCCCTAACCTAACTCAAAACCTAGCCCTAATCAAAACTCTAACACTACCTTTAACCCTAACCATAACCCTAATTCTAGCCCTAACCCTTACCCTAAACCAACTCTAACCCTAACCCTTGCCATAACCCAAAACCTAACCCTAACCCCTAGCCTTAGTCCTAACCATAAACCTAGCCCTAACCCAAGTTGTAACCCTATCCATTACTCTAATCCTCATCCTAACCCTAGTGCTAACACTAGGATAACTCTAAACCTATTCCTAACCCTAAAACTATACATTACCCTAAACCTAACTGAACCCTAAACGTAACCATATCCATAAACCTAATCCTAACCCTAATAATCATAACCCTAAAACTAACTCTAAACATAACTCTAGACCTGACTTTAGCCCTAGCCCTAACGAAGCCCTAACCCTAAAACAAACTTTAGCCCTAATCTTAGCTTTAATCCTAAACCTAACCCTAAGCATAGACCTAACCCTAATTTTAGACCTCACCCTAGTTCTATAGCTAGCTATAACATCATACCTAACCATAACCATAACATAACCGTAGCCATAAACATAGGCTCAGCCTTAATACTAACCCTATCTTTAATCCTAGCCCTAATTAAGCCCTAATTCTAAACCTAAATCTAACCCTAACACTAAGACTAACTCTAACTCTCGTCGTAGCCCTATCCCTAGTTCTAACCCTATCCCTTACAATAACTCAAACCCTAGCCCTAACCCTATCAGTAACTTTCGCTGTAGCTCTAAACTTAGATCTAAACCTAACTCTAAATCTAACCCTAAACCTAAGCCTAAACCACACCCTAACACCAGCTCTAACCCTAACGCTAATTTGAAAACTAGCCCTAAACCTAGCCCTAGCCCTCAAGCAAAACCGAGCCATAGCACTGACCCTAACCTTAACCTAAACTAAACCCTAACCCTACACCTAGCCCTAGCCGTAGCCCTAATTTGAGTCCTAACTCTAACCCTACAACAAATAATAACCCTGACTCTGACCTTAAAACTAACCCTAGCTCTACACATCACCCTATCCCTAAACCTCCACCTAAAACTAACCCTAAAACCATCCCTAATCAAATATCCCAGTTCTTAAATTAGCCATAGCCCCAAACCTAACACAAAACCTAGTCCTAATCCAAGGCCTAACCCTAGCTTTAACCCTAACCCTAGCTTTAACCCTAACCCTAACACTGGCCCTAACCTTAACCCTATCCCTAGTCCTAAACCTAGCTCTAACCCTGTTTCTTACACTTAGTCAAACCCTCACCCTATTGCTACCCTAGGCCTAACCCTAATTCTACGCCTACCTCAAACCCTAACTGTATTACTAGTCCTAACCCTAGCCCTCATTTTAGCTCTAAACTTAATCCAAACCATAACCCTAACCCTGACCCTTATTCTGACCCTAACACTAAACCTAGGTTTAAACCTGACATTAACCCTTATCCAAAACCTAACACTAGCCCTACCAGTAACCCTAACCCTAAATCTAAGACTAATACTAGCCCTACACCTAAACCTAATTCTAAAATAGCCATAACCCTAGCCTTAGCCCTAAAAATAACCCTTAACCTAAACCAAACAATAACTCTAACCCTAGACCCAACCCCAGTCCTCATTCTGGACCTAACTCTAAACCTAATCCTAACCTGAACCCTGACACTTACCCTAACAAAAACCCTAGCTCTAAAACTTATTCTAACCCAAAAACTAACCCTAACACTCGACGAACTCTAAATCTAGCCATAAACATAACTCTAGCTCTTACATTACCCATATACCTAACACTAGTCCTAAAACTCACACAAAGCTTAGCCCTAATTACAGCCCTAAACCTAACCCTAAGCATAACCATAACCCTAAACCTAGCCCTAACCCTAACCCTAACTCTCGCTCTAGCCCTAACCCTAGCTAAAACCATAAACCTTACCCAAAACATAACCCTAGTCCAAACCCTAAACCTCACCGTAACTCTAGCCTAATCCTAACTGTAACGATAGCCCAAACCCTAGCTCTAACTCTATCCATTACACTAACCATAACCCTAAAACTAATGCTAACCCTAGCCCTAAACCTAACCTTAACCCTACCCTAGCCCTGACTGTAACCATAACCCTCGCCTTAGCTCTAAACCTAGCTCCATCCCTAACCCTTACACTTAACCTAGCCCTAACACTAACCCAAGGCCTAACCGTAACCCTAACAACAGACCTAATTCTAACCTTAACCCTCGCCCTAACCCTAGCTCGAACCCTACCAATTACCCTAACCTTAAACTTAACCCTAATGATAACACTAGACCTAAAGCTAAACCTACCCTAAACCTAATCATAAACCTAACCCTAGAACTAACAGTGAACCTAACCCTAACCCTAAATCTAAGCTACCTCAAACCCTAACCCTAATTCTAAACCTAAACCTAACACTAACCTAAACCTAACCCTATCTTTAACCTGACATCTAAACCTATTAGCCTAACCCTAATGATAACTCTAGCCCTAACTGTAACACTAACCATGATCATAACCCTAGACCAAACTCTAAATTAACCTTAGCCATAGCAAAAAATCCTAGTTCAAACCCTAAACCGTAGGCTAAACCTAATCCTAACAGAAAAAGTCACCCTAACCCTGACCTTAACCCTAACTCTAGCCCTAATCCTAACCATATCCCTAGCCCTAACCCTAGGTCTAACCCTATAAGTTACCCTAATGATAACCATAACACTAATGCTAACCCTAGACCTAACCCTAAACCTATCACAAATCCTAACCATATCCATTACCTTAAAACTAACCTAACCCTAAATCTAACACTAACCATTACCCGAAACCTAATTCTAACCTTAAAGCTAATTTGAGCCTTAACCCTAAACCTTAACCTAACCCAAAACCTGAAGCCTTACCCTGCCTCTAATAATACCCCAGCTCTTAATCTGACCCTTTCCCTAAATGTACCACTTTAATTTCACCTAGCTATAAACCTAACCCTAAAAATATCACTAACTATAAACTTAGACTTGACATTAGACCTAGCCCTAATTCTTTCCCTAAATGTAACACAAAAGCTAGCCTTAATCCTAGCCTTAAATCTAGCCTTAATCCTAAAACTAACCATAGCCCTAGCCCTAACCCTAAAGCTAATGATAAAAGTAGCCCTAAACCTAACCATAGCAGTAAAACAAAACTGAGCAACAGGCCTCACACTAACCTTAACTTAACCCAAAACCTAGCATTACACCTAGATCTAACCCTAGTCCTAATTCGAGTCCTAATCATAACCTTAAAAATAACCCTGAATCTGACTTATATCCTAACACTCATCCTAGCTCTAAACACCACCCTAAACTTAAACTGAATGCTAACAGTAAGCTTAGCCCTAATTCGAGTCCTAACCCTAACCCTAAAACTAACCCTGACCTGACTGATACCTAACACTAACCCTAGTTATAAGTATCACACTAATCTTAAACCTAACCCTAACACTTGATCTACCCCTAACCCTAACACTAATGGTAACCCTAGTTTTTATATTAGCCATTGCCCTAATCCTAGACTTAAACATCACACAAAAACTAGCCCTAATCTGAGCCCTAAACCTAGCTTTAACCCTACCCATAAACCTAACCCTAGTCCTAACACTATCCCTTACCTGGAGCAAAACCTTAACCCTAATGGTCACGCTAGACCTATCCCTAATCCTTAGGCTAACCAAATCCTAACCCTATTAGTAGTCCTAACACTAGATCTCATTCTAGCTCTAACGCTATCCCAAACCCTAACCCTAACCCTGACCTTCATTCTGATGATAACAAAAACCCTAGGGCTAAACCTGACCCTAACCCTAAACCAAACCTTAACACTAGCCCTACTTGTAACCTTATACCTAAACTAACCCTACCACTAGCTCTAGACCTAAACCTAATCCAAAATCTAGCCTGAACTCTAGCTCTAGACCTAAACAAAATCCTAGCCCTAGCCCTAACAAAAACCTTTACCTAACCCAAACACTAACTCTACCCCTAGAGCCTAAACCTAGTCCTAATTCTGGCTTTAAACCTAACTTTAACTCTAACCCAAACACTGACCCTGCCTTTAACACTAAACCTACCTCTAAACCTGAAACTATCCAAAACCTAAACCTAATTCTAGACCCAGCCATAACCATAAAACTCGCCCTAATCATAACCCTAGATCTTACATTACCCATAGCCCGAACCCAAGGCCTAAACCTAACACTAAACATAGAGCTAATTTTAAGCCTAAACGTAGCCCTAAGCATAACCCTAAACCTAACACTAGCCCTCGCCTTAGTCCTAAGATAGCTCAAAGCCTAACCCTTACCCTAAACATAAACCTAGACCTATCCCTAACTATCACACTAACCCCAGCCCAAATCCTAAACTTAACCTAGCCCTAAACCTATCTCTAAACCTACACTTTACCCTAACCCTAAACCTAACCTTATTGATAATCCTAACCTGAAACCTAATGTTAACCCTAACCCTAACCAAAAAACTAACCATAGACATAACCCTAAAATTAACACTCAGCATAGCCCTAAATCTAGATCAAAACATAAATCTAACCATAAACCTAAATTTAACCATAGGTCTAATCCTAACCCTATCACTAATTCTAACTCTAAACCAAAATCTAAACCTAACCTAACCTTATCTGTTACCTTAACCCTAATCCTAATGTTAATGATAATCCTAGCCCTAATTCTATCACTACACCTAGATCTAACCCTAGCCCTAATTTGAATCCTAATCATAACCTTAAAAATAACCCTGAACCTGACTTATATCCTAAATCTCATTCTAGCTCTAAACACCACCCTAACACTAAACCTACCGTAATCCTATCCCTAGACCTAACCCTAAACCTAGCCATAAATGTAGCTCAAAACCTAACCTGTACCATAAATCTAAACATAACTGTAGCCTTAACATTAACCCTAAAACTTAGGTACTAACCCTAAACCTAAACCTACATCTAACCATATCCATTATCCTAACCCTTATCCTAACCCTAATGATTACCCTAGACCTAAACTTAAAACTAACCCTAAACCTACCATAATCCTGTCCCTAGACCTAAAGCTGAACCTAATCCTCAACCAAGTCCTAGAACTAACACTAGCTCAAACCGTAGTCCTTACCCTAAACATAACCCTAGACCAAACCCTAACCCCAATCCTAGCCCTAATCCTAAACATAACCATAGCCCAAACCCTAGCTCTAACTGTATCTATTACCCTAACCCTAACCCTAACCCTAAGGCTAAACCTAGCCCTAACCCTAACCCTAACCCTAACCCTAACTCTATCCCTAGCCCTGATTCTAACGTGAAGCCTCAACCTAGCCCTAACACTTACTCAATCCCTGACCCTTACCCTTAACCTAACCATAAGAAAATGATAAGCCTGACCCTAACCCTAACCCTAGCCCTAATCCTAAACTTAAAACTAGACTTAACCTTAGCTCTAACCCCACCCATTACTCTCATCCTAACCATAAATGTCATGATAACCCTAGCCCTAACCCTAAACCTACTGTAACCCTAACTGTGAAC
This sequence comes from Marmota marmota marmota, assembly GCF_001458135.2. NCBI lineage: Eukaryota > Metazoa > Chordata > Mammalia > Rodentia > Sciuridae > Marmota > Marmota marmota. Next base: position 23,266 of record NW_026007413.1, read on the forward strand.
CTAACCCTAGACCTAACCATAAACCTAACCCTAGCTCAAACTCTAACAATTATGCTAAACTTAACACTAACCCTACTCCTAAACCTAAACCTAACCCTAACCCGATATCTAAACCTGTCCATTACCTTAAACCTAATGATAACCCTAATCCTAACCCTAGACCTAATCCTAAACCTAACCCTACCCTTAGCACTAACCCTAGTTCATACCCTAACCCATACTCTAAACCTAAACCTAGACTTAACCCTAACCCTAACTCTAGCCCTAATCCTAAACATAACACTAGCCCTAAACCTATCCCTAATCCTATAGTTTAACCATAATCCTAACCCTAATTCTAACCCTAGGCTTAACCCTAACACTATCACAATCTCTAAACCTATCCAGTACCCTAAAACTAACCTGTACCCTAATCCTAAGCCTATTCATAACCCAAACCTAACTCTAACCCTAATGCTAATTAAAGCCCTAAACCAAAACCTAACCCAAACTCTGAACAAGACACTGACTCTAATAACACATTTAGCTCTAAACCTGACCCTTACCCTAAACATAACCCTTAAACTATACCTAGCCATAAAACTAACCCTAACAGTATCCCTAACTGTAACCCTAGACCTGACATTAGTACTCTACCTAATTCTTGCCTTAAACCTAACACTAACCCGAGCCCTCATTCTAGCCCTAAAACTAGCCTTAATCCTAATCTGAACCCTAACCCTAGCCCAAACACTAATTTCAACACTCGCCCTAGTTCTGAACCTAGGTATAACCACATCCTTTCCCCTAACCCTAACCCTAACCATAACACTATCACTAACACTAACCCTAGCCCTAACCCTAAGCCTAATCCTAACATTAACCATAGCTCTAATCCTAGGCCTAATTTATTGCTAACTGTAACCCTAACTCTAACCCTAGCCCTAAGACTAACATTATCTCTAGCCCTAGACCTATTTCTAGTACAAACCTTATCTATTGTCTAACCCTAACCTTAGTCCTAACCTTAGCCCTAGTCCTAAACCTAGAACTAACCCTAACTCCAAATCTAACCCTAAGTCTAAACCTAAACCTTACCCTAACACTAGCCCTAACCCTAATTCTAATTTGAAAACTCACCCTAACCCTAGGAATAGCCCACAAACAAAACTGAGCTATAGCCCTAATCCTAACCCTTAACCTAAACCAAATCCTAACGCTACACCTATGCCTTCAACTAATGCTGACCCTGACTATGACCCTAAAATTACCTCTAAAAATCACCCTAACCCTAAACTTAACCCAAACACTAGACCTAGCCCTAATCCTAACCCTAAAACTATCCCTAATCGTAAAGCTAGTACTTATATTAGCCATAGCCCTAACCCTAACACAAAACCTAGCCCTAATCTGAGCCTCAACCCTAGCTTTAACCCTAACCCTAACACTAACACTAACCCAAACCCTAGCTCTAAACCTATTCCTTACCCTAAGCCAAACTCTCACCCTAATGCTACCCTAGTTCTAACACTGATCCTTAGCTTACCCCAAACCCTAACTCTATTACTAGTCCTAACCCTAGCCCTCATTCTATCTCTAACCCTAACCCAAAGCCTAAGCCTAACCCTTACCCTTATTCTGACCCTAACACTAACCCTAGGTCAAAGTCTGACCTTAACACTAAACCGAACCTTAAAACTAGCCCTACCATTAAACCTATACCTAAACTTAATGGTAGCATTAGCACTACACCTAAACTTAATCCTAAATATAGCCATAACTCTAGCCCTAGTCCTAAACAAAAACCCAGCCCTAGCCCTAAAATAACCATTAACCTAACACAAAGGCTAACCCTAGCCCTAGACCTAACCCTAGTTCTAATTCTGTTCCTAACCATAAACCCAATGCTAACCCGAACACTGACACTTACCATAATACAAACCCTTGCTCTAAACCTTGTCCTAACCCAAAACTTAAACCTAACACTAGACATATCTATAGCCTTACCCAAAAAAACTAGCCATAAACATAACTCTATATCTTACATTACCCATTGCCCTAACACTAGCCATAAACCTCACACAAAACCTAGCCCTAATACAAGCCCTAAACCTAGACCTAAGCATAACCCTAACCCTAATCCTAGCCCAAACCCTAAACCTAATGCTTGCCATAGCCCTAACCCTAGCTCAAACTGTAACCCTTACCTTAAACATAACCATAGCTCTAACCCTAACCCTAACCCTATCCTTAATCTTTATAACCATAGCCCAAATCCTAGCTCTAAATATATCCATTACCTTAAACATAACCCTAACCCTAATGCTAACCCTAGCCCTAACCCTAACCCTAACCCTAACCCTAACCGTAGCCCTGATTCTAATCCTAACCCTCACCCTAGCCCTAACCCTAGCTCAAACCCTAACAGTTACACTAAACCTAACCCTAACACTAAACCTAGGAGTAACCCAAACCCTAGCCCTGTTTCTAACCTTAACCTAAGCCCTAACACTAGCACTAAACCTATTCATTACTCTAAAGATAAGCCTAAACCAAATGCTAACCCTAGACCTAACCCTAACCCTATCCCTAACACTAAACCTATGCATTACTCTAAACATACCCTGAATTGTCAACCTAACTCTATTCATTACTTTAACCCTAACCCTAACCCTAATGCTAATTTGAGCCCTAACCTTAAACCTTAACCCAAACCAAACCCTAACCCAGACTCTGACCCTAATAATTACCTAGCTCTATACCTGACCCCTACCCTAAACCTAACCCTTACAATAGACATAGCAATTAACCTATCCCTAAGACTATCCCTAAACATAACCCTAGACCTGACATTAGCCCTAACCCTAATCCTAGCCCTAACCCTAACACAAAACCTAGCCCTCATCCTAGCACTAAACCTAGACTTAATCCTAAACCTCACACTCACCCTAGTGCTATCCCTAATTATAAACCTTGCCCTAGCACTGAACCTAGCTATATAACCCCATCCCTTCCCCTCAAACTAACCATAACCCTAGCCCTAACTAAAGGCCTAACCCTAACACTAATCATAGCACTAATACTAGCCCTATTTGAACCCTAACCTTAACCCTACCCATATCCCTAGTCCTAAGATTAACTTTAACTCACACCCTAGCTGTATTTCTATTTATAACCCTATTCTTTACCTTAACCCTCACAATAGCCCTAACCTGAGCCCTAACCCTAGCCATAGCCCTAACCCTAGATCTAACCACAACTCTAAACTGAACCCTAAACTGAACCCTAAACCTCATTCTATCACTAGCTCTAACACTGTTGCTAATCCAAAAACTAGCCCTAATCCAAGCCCTAGCCCTAAAACAAAACCGAGCCATTGCTCTAACCCTAAACCTTAACCTAAACCAAAATCTAACCCATAACTAGACATAACCCGAGTTCTAATTCACATCTTGCGTTTAAAACTAACTCTCACCCTGACTCATATCCACACACAAACCCAGCTCTAAATATCACCCTAACCCTAAACCTAATGTTAACACTAGACCTAGCGGAAACTCCAACCCTAAAACTAACCCTAATCATAACCCTAGTTCTTACATTGGCCTTAGCCAAACCCTTGCCCTAACTCTAACACAAAAATAGCCCTAATCTGAGCCCTAACACTAGATTTAACCCTAACCCTAACCTTGAAACAAGCCATAAACCTAACTCTAATCCTAGCCCTAACCTTAGCTCTAATCCTATACATTACCCTAAGCCAAACCCAAGTCATACTGCTAACTCTAGTCCTAATCCTAATCCTTAGCCAAACCCAAACCATAACCCTATTACTAGTCCTAACACTAGCCCTCATTCTAGATCTAACCCTAACCCAAAACCTCACCCTAACCTTCACCCTTATTCTGACTCTAACACTAATTATAGGTCTAAACCTGGCCCTAAACCTAAAGCAAAATCTAAAACAAGCCCTACCTGTAACCTTATACATAAACCTAACCCTAACACGAGCCCTAAACCTAAAACTAATCCTAAATCTAGCTATAACTCTAGGGTTTGACCTAAACAAAAACTTAGTCCTATCCCTAACAATAAGCCTTAACCTTAAACAAACACTAACTCTACCACTAGACCTAACCCTAGTCCTATTCTGGCTTTCATCTTAACCCTAACATTAATCTGAACACTGGCCCTGACACCAAAATTAAACCTAGCTCTAAACCTGACCCTAACTCAAAACCTAAACCTAACACTACACCTAGCCATAACCCTAACCCTAAAACTAGCTCTAATCAGAACCCTAGATCTTACATTACACATAGCACTAACACTAGGCCTAAACCTAACACAAAACTTAACCCTAATGGAGGCCTAAACCTACCCTAAGCATAACCCTCACCCCAACCCAAACCCTAGTTCTAACCCTAACCCTAACCCTTACCTTAGTCCTCACCCTAGCTCAAAGCCTAACCCTTAGCCCAAACATAACCCTAGCACTATCCCTAAACATAACCCTAACCTTAGCCCTAACCCTAACTTTTACCCTAGACCTAACACTAGCTCTAACCCTAGCCATTACCCTAACTCTAACTATAACCCTAATGATAACCCTATCCCTAACCCTAACCGAAAACCTAACCCAAACCATAAATGTAACCCTAGACCTAACCTTAAACCTAAACCTTGCCATAGCCTTAACCCTAACTCAAACCCTAACACTTACCCTAAAACCAACAGTAAACCTAGCCCTAAAACTAAACTCAAACCTAAACCTAATCTTAACCATAAAGCTAACCTTACATCTAACCCAATCTATTACCCTAAACCTATTCCTAATCCTAATGAAAACCCTAGCCCCAACCCTAAAACTAACCCTGACCAAAACACTAAACCTAACCCTCGTCCTAGACCTAACCCTAGCTCAAAACATAACTTTTACCCTAAATCTAACCCTAACCCTACCCTAAGCTAGGGTTAATAGCCCTAACCCAAAACCTAACCTTACTCTAGCCCTAATCCTAACCTAACCCTAGCCCTAAGCATAGCTCTAAACCTATATATTATTCTTATGATAAACCTAATATTAATGCTAACCCTAGGCATAACCCTAACCCTTTTGCTAACACTAAATCTCTCCACTGCCCTAAAACTACCCTGAAACCTAAACCTAACCCAAATAATTACCCTAACCCTAACTCTAACCCTAATACTCATTTGAGCCCTATCCCTAAACCTTAACCTAAAACAAACCCTCACCCTGATCCTGACTCTAAAAATACACCTAGCTCTAAACCTGACCCTTACCCTAAGCCTAACACTTACACTAGACCTAGACACAAACCTTACCCTAAATCTACTCCAAAATGTAACACTAGACCTGACATTATCCCTAGCCCTAATTCTAGACATAACCCTTCAACAAACCCTAGCCCTCATCCTAGCCCTAAACCTAGCCTTAATCATAACCCTAACCCCAACCCTAGCCCTAACCCTAATTCTAACCCTCACCCTACCTCTAATCCTAGCTATAACACCATACCTAACCCTAAAATTAACTATAACCCTAGCCCTAATGCAGGGCCTAACCTGAACACTAACCCTAGCCCTAATTTTAGATTTAACTTAGCCCTATCCCTAAAACTAACTGAAACCCTAGGCCTAAGACTAACACTAATTCTCACCCTAGCCCTAACCCTAGTTCTAACCCTATCTGCTACCGTAACCATTACCCTAGCCTAAAAACTTGCCCTATATTTAGACCTAGCCCTAATCCTAAATCTAACGCTAAATCCAAATCTAAACCTAACCCAAAGACTAAGCCTAACACTAATACTAGCCCTAACCCTAATGCTAATCTTATAACTAGCCCAAACCCTAAACCTAGGACTAAAACAAAACTGAGCAACAGCCCTAACCCTAAACCTTAACTTAAACCAAACCCTAACACTACACCTAGACATAACCCTAGCCCTAATTTGAGTCCTAACCCTAACCTTAAAACCTACCCTGACCCTGACTCATATCCTAACACTGACGCTAGCTCTAAAGACCATCCTAAACTTAAACAAAACCCTAACAGTAACCCTAGGCCTAATTCAAGTCATAACCCTAACCTTAAACCTAACCCTGACCCTGACTGATATCCTAACAGTCACTCTAGCTCTAAACACAGCACTCAACTTAAACTGGACACTAACAGTAACCCTAGCCCTTATTTGAGTCTTACCCTAACCCTAAAACTAACCCTGAGGCTGACTCATATCCTGACAATAACCCTAGCTCTAAATATTACCCTAACCTTAAACCTAAACCTGACACTAGACCTACCCCTACCCCTAACCGTAAAACTAACCCTAATTGTCACCCTAGCTCTTACATTAGCCAATGCCCAAATATAGCCCTAACCCTAACACAAAAACTAGCCTTAATCCAAGCTCTAAACCTATATTTAACCCTAACCCTAACCCTAACTCTGGCATAACCCAGCTCTAAGGCTATCCCTTAACCTAAGAAAAACCCTAACCCTAACAGTAACCCTAGACCTATCTCTAATTCTTAGGCTAACCAAAACCTTAACCCTATTAATAGTCCTAACCCTAGACCTCATTATAGCTCTAAACCTATCCCAAACCCTAAGGCTAACCCTTACCCTTATTCTGACCCTAACACTAACCCTAGGTCTAAAACTGAACCTAACCCTAAACCAAACTCTAACACTAGCCCTACACCTAAACCAAATTCTAAATGTAGCCTTAACTCTAGCCCTAGACCTAAACATAAACCTAGCCCTAGCCCTAACAATAATCCTTAACCTAACTCAAACACTAACCCTAACCCTAGACCTAAACCTAGTCATAATTTTGGCTGTAACCCTAACTCTAACTCTAACCCAAACACTGACCCTGCCTTTAAAGTAAACCTATCTCTAAATATGACCCTTTCCAAAAATCTAAACCTAACACTAGACCTAGCCATAACCCTAACCATACAACTAGCCCTCAATATAACCCTAGCTCTTACATTACCCATAGCCCTAACCCTAGGCCTAAACCTAACACAAAATCTAGAGCTAATCCTAGGCCTAAATCAAGCCTTAAGCATAACCATAACCCTAACCCTAGCCCTAACCCTAACTTAAGCCTTGCCTAAGTCCTAATCCTAGCTCAAAGCCTAAACATTATTCTAAACATAAACCTCCACCTATCCCTCAATCTAACCCTAACTCTAGCCCTAATCCTAACGTTAACCCTAGCCCTGAAACTAGCTCTAAAACTACTGATTATTCAAACCTAAACCTAATATTATTGATAATCCTAGGCTTAACGCCAAACCTAAACCTAACTGGAAAACTAACACTAGACCTAACCTTAAACCTCACACTTGCCATAGACCTAACCCTAGCTCAAACCCTAACCCTTCCTATAAACGTAAACGTAACTATAGCCCGAACTCTAAGCCTAAACCACAATCTAACATTAAACATAGCCCTATATCTACATCTAATCATATACATTACCCTAACCCTAACCCTATCCCGAATGATGTCCCTAGCCCTAATCCTAACCCTAACCCTATGACAACTATAATCTTATCCCTAGAAGTAACCTAAACCTAATCCTCATCTAGCCCTAAACCTAGCTCAGAACCTAACCCTTATGCTAAACATAAACCTAAGCCTAAACCTAGTTTTATCCCTAACCCTAACCCTAATTCAAGACCTATTCCTAACCATAAACAGCCCTAAACTTAGCTCTAATCCTATCCATTATACTAACCATAACCCTTACCCTAATGCAAACACTAGGCCTAACCTTAACCCTATCACTAACCCAATCCTATCAATTACCCTAAACCTAATGTAAACTCTAAACAAAACCCTATCATTACCCTAACCCACAAACCTGAACACTGGCCCTGACACTAACATTAAACCTAGCTCTAAACCTGAGCTAAACCAAAACCTAAACCTAACACTAGACTTAGCCGTAACCCTAACCCTAAAACTAGCTCTAATCAGAACCCTAGATCTTACATTACATATAGCACTAACCCTAGGCCTAAACCTAACACAAAACTTAACCCTAATGGAGGCCTAAACCTACCCTAAGCATAACCCTCACCCTAAACTTAACCCTACTCCTAACCATTACCCTAACCCTTACCTTAGTCCTAACCCTAGCTCACAGCCTAACCCTTAGGCTAAACATAACCCTAGCACTCTGCCTAACCATAACCCTAATGCTAATTCAAGCCCTAACCCTAAGCTCTAACCTCAACTGAACTCTAACATTGACGCTGACCCTAATAAATCTCCTAGCTCTAAAGCTGACTTTTACATTAAACCTAACCCTTACACTAGACCTAGCCATAAAACTAATCCTAAAACTATCCCCAATGTAAGCTTAGACCTGATATCAGCCATAGCCCTAATCTTAGCCCTAAACCTAACACAAACCTCAGCCCTTATCCTAGCATTAAACCTAGCCTTAATCCTAACTTTAAACCTAACTTTAGGCCTAACCCAAAAACTAACCCAAGCCCTAATCTTAGCACTAATTTAGTCCTACGACTAACTCTCTCACCCTAGCCCCATCCCTAGTTCTAACCTTATCCATTATTGGTACCCTAATCCTAGCCCTAAACCTAGACCTATCATTAGCTCTAGCCCTAACCTAGATCTAATTTTAACTCTAAATCAAACACTAAACCTAAGCCTAAGCCTAACCCTAACCCTAACCCTAACCCTAACTCTAACTCTAACTTTAACCCTAGCCCTAAAACAAAACCAAGCCATAGCCCTAACCCTAACCCTTAACCTACACCAAACCTTAACACTAACCCTAACCTTAGCTCTAATTCTAGTTTTAAACTGAAAACTAGAACCAACGCTGACCCTGACTCTGACCATAATACTAACCCTAGTCTAAACATCACCCTAGCCCTAACCCTAAACCTAACACTAGACCTACCACTAACCCTAAACCTAAATTTAACCCTAATTGTAACTGTGATACTTACATTAGCCTTACCCCTAACTATAGCACTAATGTAACCCAAAACCTAACCCTAATCCAAGCCCTAACCCGAGTTTTAACCCTAAACCTAATCCTAATCCTAGCCCTAATCAAAACCATAACCCTAGCCCTAACCCTATAGCTCTAACCCTATCCATTGCCATAACCATAACCCTAGGCCTAAACCTAACCCTATCCCTAATCCTAAACCTATGCATTACCCTAAACCAAACTGAAACCCTAAACTTCACCCTATCATTACACTAACACTAACCATAACCCTAATTTGCGCCTTAACTTTAAACCTTAACATACCCTAAACTTCTATCCCAGAACTTGACCCTAATAATACCCCCAGCTCTAAACCTGACCCTAACCCTAAACCTAAGGCTTAGATTACATGTAACCATAAACCTAACCCTAAAACTATCTTTAACCATAACCCCAGATCTGATATTAGCCCTAGCCCTAAATCTATCACTAAACCTAAAATGCACCATAGCCCTCATCAGAGCCCCAAACCTATTCTTAATCATAACCCTAACCCTAACCATAGCCTGAACCCTAATTGTAACCCTCGCCCTTTCTCTAAACCTAACTATAATGCCATTCCTTACCCTAAACTTAACCCTAACCCTAACCCTAACACTAGGCCTAAGGTGAACACTAAACCCTAGCCCTAATCCTAGCCCTATTTTAACCCTATCTCTAACCCTAACCCTAACCCTAGCCCTAAGAGTAACTCTGTCACACTAACCCTATCCCTACTTCTAATCCTATCCATTACTGTAATCATAACCATAGCCCTAACCCTAGCCCTAAACCCAGCCATAACAATTCCCTAATCCTTATTCCTAGTCCTAACCCTAGATCTAACCCTAACTCGAAATCTAACCCTAACCCTAAAACTAAGCCTAACATTAACACTAGCCCTATCCCTAATGCTAATCATAAAACTAGCCCTAAACCTAACCCTTACAGTAAAACAAAACCGAGCAATAGCCCTAACCCTAAACCTTAACTTAAACCAAACATTAACACTACACCTAGACCTAACCCTAGCCCTAATTCGATTCTTAATCTTAACCTTAATACTAACCCTAAATCTGACTTATATCCCAACACTCACCCTAGCTCTAAACACCACTCTAACCTTAAACCGAACTCTTATGGTAATCGTAACCTTAATTCGATTCCTAACCCTAACCCTAAAACTAAACCTGACTCTATTAACCTAACACTAACACTAGCTCTAAAGTTCACCCTAACCTTAAACATAATTCTAACACGAGAGGTTTAACCCTAACCATGACCCTAAAACTAACCCTAGAAACCCTAGTTCTTACATTAGCCACTGCTCTAACGCTAGTCATAACTCTAACATGAAAACTAGCTTTAATCTGAGCCCTAAACCTAGCTTTACACCTAACCCTAGCCCTAACCCTAGCTCTAACCCTATCCCTTATCCTATGCCAAACTCTAAACCTAATGCTAATCCTAATCCTAACCCCAATCCTTAACCTAACTCAAACCCTAACCCTATTATTAATCCTAACCCTAGTCCTCATTCTAGCTCTAACCATAATCCAAACCCTAACCTTAACCCTGACCCTATTCTGACCCTAACAATAATCATACGTCTAAACCTGAACCTAACCATAAACTGAACTCTAACACTAGCCCTATGGTAACCTTATACCTAAACCTAACCCTAACACTAGCCCTAGACCTAAACCTAATCCTAAACTATCCATAAATCTAGCCATAGACCTAAAGAAAAACCTAGCCCTAGCCCTAACAATATCACTTAGCCTAAAGCCAAACACTAATCCTTCCCCTAGACTTAACCCTAGTCCTAATTCTGACTTTCACATTAACCATAACCCTAAACTGAACACTGACCATGACACTACCACCAATCCTAGCTCTAAACATCACCCTAACCCTAAACCTAACCCTAAAACTATACTTAGCTCTAACATTAACCCTAAAACTAGCCATAATCATAACAAAGTTCTTACATTTGCCATAGCCCTAACCTATTGCAAAACCAAGCCCTAACCAAGCCCTACCCTAGATTTAACCCTAAAGCTAACCATAACCGTAACCTTAGCCCTAACCCTAAACCTAAGCCTAGACCTAATCCTAAGCATAACACTAGCCCTATCACTAGTTCTAATCCTATCCATTATCCTAATGATAACCCTAACACTTCTGTAACCCTAGGCCGAACCCTAATCCTATCCCTAAACCTAACTCTATCCATTACCCTACACCTAACCTGAACTCTAAACCTAAAACTATCATTAACCTATCCCTAACCATAATGATAACTCGAGCCTTAAACCTAAACCTTAATCTAATAAAAACCCTAACCCTGAACCTGACCCTAATAATACCCATAGCTCTAAACCTGACCCTAACAAGAAACCTGACCCTTACAATAGACCTGGCTATAAACCTAACCCTAAAACTCTCTCTTACTGTAACCCTAGACCTGACATTAGCCCTAGCTCTAATCTTAGTCCTAATCCTAACACAAACCTTAGCCCACATCCTATACATAAAACTCACCCTAATCATAAACCTAAACAAACCATAACCCTCATTCTAATCCTCACCTAGTCCTAAAAGTAGCTATAACAACAATACCTTAATCTAACCCTAACCCTAACCCTAACCCTAACCTTAACCCTAGCCCTAAACCTAGGCCTAACTCTAACATTAACCCTAGTCCTAATCCCAGCCCTAATTTAGCCCTATCCCTAACTCAACCCTAACCCTAACCCTAAGACTAACTCAAACTCTAGCCCTAGCCTTATACCTAGTCCTAACCCTATCCCTTACCATCATCCTAAACCTAGCCCTAAACTTAGCCCTAATCCTAGCCCTATCCTTATCTCTAGCTCAAAGAACAGATCTAAACCTAACTCTAAATCTAACCCTAAACCTAAGCCTAAACCTCACACTAAGACTAGCCCTAATCCTAACATTAATCCTAAAACTAGCCCTAACTGTACCCCTAGCCCTAAAAAAACTGAATGATAACCCTAACCCTAACACTTAACCTAAACCAAACCCTAACCCTACACATAGCCTTAATTCTATCTCTAATTCTAGTCTTAACCCTAACCTGAAAACTAATCCAGACCCTGACTCTGACCCTAACATTAAACCTAGCTCTAAACATCATTGTAACTGTAAACCGAACCCTAACACTAAACCTAGCCCTAACCCTGATCCTATCACTATCTCTAATCATAATACTACTTCATACATTAGCTGGAGCCTTAACCCTAGCCCTACCCTAAACCACAACCTAGCCTTAATCTGAGTCCTAAACCTAGTGTGTTTTTTTTGTATTTATTTTTTAGTTTTCAGTGGACACAACATCTTTATTTTATTGGTATGTGGTGCTGAGGATCGAAGCCAGCGCCCCACGCATGCCAGAAGAGCACGCTACTTCTTGTGCCACATCCCCAGCTCCTAAACCTAGCTTTAACACTAAATGTAAACCTAATCCTAACCCCCAAAAAGCCCTAATCCTATACATAATCCTACCCCTAATATTAGGTCTAACCCTATCCATTACCCTAATGATAACCCAACCCTTATGCTAACCCTAGGCCTAACCCTAACCCTATCCATTACACTAAACAACACCTAAACGCTAAACCTAAACCTTTCATTACTTTAACCCTAAACCTAATGGTAATTCAAGCCCTAAAACTAAACCCTAACCTAACCCAAACCCTCAACTTGATCCTGACCCTAATAATAACCCTAGCTCTAAAACTGACCCTAATTATAAACCTAACCCCTACACTGGACAAAGCCATAAACCTAACACTAAATCTATCCCTAACTGTAACCCTAGAACTGACATTAGTCCTAACCCTAAGACTAGCCCTAATCCTAACACAAACATTAGCCCTCATCTAAGCCCTAAACCTAGCTTTAATCTTATAACCCTAAACTTAACCCTAGCCCTAACCCTAATACTAACCCTTGCCCTAGCCCTCAACTTAGCTATAACTGAATACCCTACTCTAAACATAACCCTAACTCTAACCTTAACCCAAGGCCTAAACTTAACACTAACACTAGCCCTAATTTAGCCCTATCCCTAACCCTAACCCTAGCCCTAAGACTAACTCTAACTCTCATACTAGCCCTATCACTTCTTCTAACCCTATCCCTTACCATAACCCTAAACCTAACCCAAACCCTAGTCCTAACCCTTGCCCTATCCTTAGCCCTAGCCCTAACCATAGATCAAAACCTAACTCTAAATTTAAACCTAACCCGAAGCCTAAGCCTAACCATTATAAATACATTTATATTTATACTCTGTGTCTTCAGATGTTGGCTTCAATTATCATTTAAAATATAGTCATTAGTTTCATAAAAGGCATACCATTTCTTGTGGTGTATAGAGAACTGAGGGTCATGGTAGGATGCTACGTTAAGGGGGAAAAGAATGAGGGTGTGTGATTAATCTAATTTAGCAACTTTGGAGGAGAACTCTAATGAATAGACAGGGGGAATTTATCGAAGAAGCTATAAATTCAAACTCCTTATCTGTATTCATAAAATTACCCTATGTATAAATAGTAAAAGTTAGGAGGCTGAAAGTGGGATAGAGGGAGTAAGAAAAAAGAAGAAAAAATAACAAGGAAAGAAAGAAAGAGAGGGAGAAAGAAAATAAGAGCAAATAAACAGGTGGTGAGCTGGGGCCTATGCAATTCCTCTATATTATACTATTCTAGTGATTCAACTCTTAAAGTCCAATTTCAAGGAAAGTTCTTGGTTTCACATATGTTGTGGTTGTGAGGACCAGAGGGGAAGGGTAGAGGAGAATGGATGAGAAGAGCAAGAAAAGAAAAGTAAGAAAGAAAAAAAA
>NW_026007413.1:37893-44920 GCF_001458135.2 Marmota marmota marmota
TGGTTTGCTGTCAGTATTTCAGTTTTTATTTTAAGGTTTCACTTCATTTTGACCTATATGGGTAAATGGAAATGGAGCTGGAAATCAAACAGGGTTTTTGCTAGCTGCTTGAAACTTCACACACTCAGTCATTTCTCTGTGAGGACGCTCTTGTTTTATGCTTGTGAAAGCATCCCAAAGATGAAGCAGGCAAAAACAACACTATGCGAGAGCATTTTAGGAAACAACTGGAAAATATGTATGTACTGTACTACCTCCCCAAATCATTTGGTCAGATTTCTTTGATAATGGGCACGATTCATCTGTTAGCTTGCCCCACTAGGCTCCTCAACTTTGAGACTTCTATGATCAAAGTTCTCTAAACAGGTAAGGGTTAGGCTTAGAGTTAGAGTTAGGTCTAGTGTTAGGGTTAGAGTTTGTATTGTTTAAATTTCTTTTATACTGGGTAGGATACATTTTTACCTAGCCTTACTATGTTCCCAGGTTTCAGCCTTCTCAGTTCAATTCTTTGCTGACAGGAACAAATTGTATTTTACGGATTCACTTCATTTTGACCTACATGGATAAATGCACATGGAGCTGGAAATCAAACAAGGCTGGTGCTAACTGCTTGAAACTTCACACACTCAATTAGTTCTCTTTGGGCACTCTCTGGTTTGTTCCTTGTGAAATTAGTAATAAGCTGAAGCATGCAATACAAATTTATCTGAGAATACTTTAGGAGAAAACAGGGAATTATGCATGTACTGAAATAGCTCCCCCAATTATTTGTCAGATTTCTTTGAAACTGCCCATGATTCATCTGTAAACTTACCCCACTAGACTCCCCAATTTTGAAACTTCTATGATCAAAGGTTCTCTAAATCAATTAGGTTTAGGGTTTGACTTAGTGTTAGGACTAGGTTAAGACCTAGTGTTAGGGTTAGAGTTAGTTTTTTTTTTTTTTTTTTTAATTTCTATGATACTGAGCAGGATTCACCTTTTTCCCCTTTTTTTACTATACTCCAAATGTTTGGGCCTCTTACGTAAAAGGGTTTTCTCTCAGGAACAGTTTCAATTTTCATGTTTCTCTTCTTTTTTCCGTATAGGAGTGAATGGAATTTAAGCTGGAAATCAAACAGGGTTTGTGCTAGCTGCTTGAAACTTCAAACACTCAATCAGTTCTCAGTGAGCATTCTCTGGTTTGTTTCCTGTGAAGTATCCCTAAGCTGAAGTAGAAAGAAACAACTTTATCTCTGAGTGCTTTAGGAGCAAGCAAAATACCCATGTACTGAAAGAACTTCAAAAATTTTTGGTCGTATTACTTTGATACTGAGTAGGATTCATCTTTGACCAACCTTAGTAGGCTCCTTAAGTTTGGGCTTTCAAGGTTCAATGGTTCAGTTTCAGGAGCAGTTTGAATTTTGAGTTTTCACTACATTATGCCCTAGAGGTGTGAATGGAAATTTAGCTGGAAATCAAACAGGGTTGGTGCTAGCTGCATGAAACTTCACTCACTCAGTCACTTCACTGTGGGCATGCTCTGGTTTGTTCCTTGTGAAAGTACCTTAAACTGAAACATGAAAAAAACAATTTATCTAAGAGCACTTTAGGAGAAAACAGGGGAAATAGGCATGTACTGAAATGCCTCCCCCAATTATTGGTCAGATTTTTTTGATATTGTGTAGGATTCATCTGTTACCATGCCCTAGTAGGCACCCCAAGTTTGGGAGTTTTATGATCAAGCTCTATAAACAGGAAAGGCTTAGTTTTAGGATTAGCGTTATGGCTAGGTTTAGAACTAATGTTTGGGTTAGAGTTAGTTTTGCTCAAATTTGTTTGATACCAGTCAGGATTCATCTTTTACCTAGGATTACCATGTTTCCCAAGTTGGATTTTCTCAGTTCACGTTTTGCTGTCAGGAACAGTTTGTGTTTTAAGGTTTCATTTCATCTTGACTTCTATGGGTTAGGGTTAGGATTAGGGCTATGGCTTGGTTTGTTTTAGGGCTAGGGCTAGTGTTAGGGCTAGATTTTGAATTAGTGTTAGGGTTAGGGCTAGTGTTATGGTGAGGTTTAGGCTTAGGTTTAGGGTTAGATTTAGAGGGAGGGTTAGATCCAGGTTTAGGGTTAGGGCTAGGGTTAATGTTACAGTAAGGGATAGGGTTAGAACTAGGAAACGGCTAGGACAAGAGTTAGATTTAGATTTAGTACTAGGCTTAGGGTTAGAGTTAGGGTTAAAACTACATTAGGGCTAGGATTAGGGCAAAGTTTAGTGTTAGGTTTAGGCCTAGGGGTAGGGCTAGGTTTAGGATTAGCATTGGGGTTAGGATTAAGTTTAGGGGAATGGGTGGGGTTATAGCTAGCTTTAGGGCTAGGGTGAGGGTTAGAATTAGGATCAGGCCTAGGTTTAGTGTTTAGGGTAGGATTAAGGCTTGGTTTCGGTTTAGGGTTTCTGTTAGGTTCAGGGCTAGAACTAGGGCTAGGGTTATTTTTAGGGTAAGAGTCAGGTTTAGAGTTAGGTATATTATTAGGGTTATGGTCAGGGTTAGCATTTGGTTTAGGTCAAAGTTTAGGGTTAGGGCTTAAGTAGGGTTAGGTTTAGGTTTAGGGTTAGGGTAATGGATAAGGTTAGGTTTAGGTTTCAGTTAAAGTTTACAGTAATGGATGGGTTAGGTTTAGCAATAGGGTTAAGGTTAGCATTTGGATAGGATTTTGTTTAGTATAATGGATAGATTTAGAGCTAGGGTTAGGAGTAGATTATGGTTTGGATTAAGTCTAGGATTAGAGTTAGGTTTAGGGCTAGGGTTATGGTTAGGCTAGGGTAAGGGTTAGTGTTTGAGCTAGGGTTAGGGCTAGCATGAGAGTTAAGTTTACGTTTAGGTCTATGGATATATTTATGGCTAGGGTTTGGTTTAGGGTAAAGGATAATGTTAGATTTAGGGTTAGGGTACAGATTAGGGCCAGTTTTTGGATTAGGTTTAGTGTAAGGCTTAATGTTTCCGCTAGGGTTAGGGCTAGGGTGAGGTTTAGGTTTATGGTTAGGTCCTGGGATAAGTTTATGGTTAGGGTTAGGTATAGTGTTAGGAATAGGGTTATAATTAGGGTTAGGGTTAGGGTTAGGGTAATTGACAGGTTTAGAACTAAAGTTCGAGCTAGGATTAAGGTTAGGATAAGAGCTAGGGTTAGAGTTATGTTTTAGGATAGGGCTAGGGTCATGTTTAGGGTAAGGGTTTGGCTTTGAGCTAGGGATAGGTCTAAGGCAAGTGTTAATGTTAAGGTTAGTGTTAGGGCTAGGATTAGGGTTAGGGTTATGCTTCAGGCTAATTTTAGGCCTAGGATTATGTCTAGGTTTTGTGTTAGGTTTAGGGCTAGTGTTAGGACTATGGTTAGTGTTAGGGCTACTCTTAGGGTTAAGATTAGGGTTAAAATATGGCTAGGGCTAGAGTTATGTTTAGACCTATTATTAGCATTAAGGTTATGGCTAGGTCTAGTGTTAGGATTAAGTTTTGGGTTAGGGTCAGGTTTAGAGATTGGTAAATGTTAGGGTAGGGTCAGTGTTTTGGATAGGATCAGGGTTAGGGTTAGAGCCAGAATTAGAACTAGTGTTAGGTCTATGGGTAGGGTGAGTTTTTAGTTTAGGTTAAGGGTTATTGTTAGGGCTAGAGCTAGGATTTTGTTTACGTCTAGGGCTAGAATTATAGCTATATTTAGAATTAGTTTTGTGTCTAGATCTAGTGTTAGGGTTAGGTATAGGTATAGGCTTACCGGTAAGTCTAGTGTTAGGGTTTGGTTTAGGGTTAGGGTGAGGTTTAGACCTAGGGTTACTGTTAGGATTAGAATAAGGGTCAGGGTTAAAGTTAGAACTAGAATGAGGGCTAGAGTTAGGACTAGTAATACTGTTAGTGTTTAAATTAGGCTAAGGATGAGGGTTAGGACTAGGGTTAGCATTTGGTTTAGGGTTTGGCTTAGAGTAACGGATAGGGTTAAAGCTAGGGTTAGGGCTAGGGTTAGATTTAGGGTTAGGGCTACTGTTATGGTTAAGATTAGGGTTTAATCTTGAGTTAGGACTAGAATTAGGGGTACGATTTATCTTAGGTTTAGGGCTAGGGTTATGAAAATGACTAATATATGAACTAGGGTTATGATTAGGGCTAGTTTTAGGGTTAGGGTTAAGGCTAGGTCTAGTTTTAGGGTTAATTTAAGGTTAGGGTGATATTTAGAGCTAGGATTAGTGTTAGGATCAGTGTCATGGTCAGAGTTATTTTTAGAGTTAGGGTTAGGGCTAGGAGTAGGTTTATGGTTTAGTTTAGGTTAAGGGTTAGTTTTAGGGATATGGCTTGATTTTGTTTTATGGCTAGGGCTAGGGGTAAGGAAAGTGTTGGTATTAGCTTTATTGTTAAGAATAGTGTTAGAGTTTGGATTAGGATTATGGTTACGGTTAAATTTAAAGTTAGTTTTAAATTTTGAGTTAGGTTTAGATCCAGCGTTGGGCTAGGGCTAAGGATAGAACTAGGGATAGGGCTAGGGCAAGAGTTGGAGTTAGTCTTAAGGCTAGGTTTAGGGTTAGAATAGGACTAAATTAGGGTTAGTGCTAGGCTTAGTGTTAGTGTTAGGCCTAGGATTAAGGCAAGGGTCATGGAGGTTTAAGATTATGGTTAGGTTTAGGGTAAGTGATGGGGTTATAGCTAGGTTTAGGGCTAAGTCAAGGGTTAGAATTAGGGTTAAACCTCGGGATATGGTTCAGGTTAGGATTAAGGCTAGGTTTAGGGCTAGGATTAGGGCTAGGGCTAAAATAAGGTCCAGCTTTACAGTTAAAGATAGTTTTAGTGTTAGGTTAGATGCAGTGTAAGTGTTAGGTTTAGGGTTAGGGTCAGGTTTAGAGATAAGGGTATTGTTTGGGTCAGGGTCATGATTAGTGTTTGGGATAGGTTAAGGTTTAATATTAGGGCTCAAGTTAGCATAGGGTTAGGATTAGTGTAATGATATAGTTAGGTTTAGGTTTCAAGATAGGTTTAGGGTAATTGATAGGGTTAGGATTAGGGATATGTTAAGGTTTAGGCTTAGGGTTAGCATTATGGTTAGGATTGTGGTTAGGGTAATGCATAGGGTTAGAGCTAGGGTTAGAGCTAAGGTTATGGTTATTATTAGTGCTAGGTTTAGGGTTACGGTTAGGGTTAGGGTTAAAGCTCACTTTAGGGCTCAGATTAGGCAAGGTTTTGGGTTAAGTTAGGGCTAGGTTTAGGGTTATTTCTAATATAAGTACTAGGGTTACAATTAGGGCTTGTTTGGGGTTAAGGTTAGGGCTAGGTCTAGTGTTATGTTTAGGGTTATGTTTAGGGTGATGTTTAAAGCTTTAGGGTTAGTGTTAGCATCATAATCAGGGTTAGGATTAGTTTTAGGGTTCTGTTTAAAACTCGAATTAGGGCTAGGGTTAGGGCTAGATGTAGGGTTAGGTTTTGGTCTATGTTAAGGGTTATGTCTCAGTTTTGTATTAGGGCTAGGGCTAGAGTTAGGGATAGTTTTAGGAGTAGCGTTAAGGTTAGGGTTAGGGTTATGTTTAGGCTTAGGCTTTGCAGTAGGGTTAGATTTAGAGTTAGGTTTAGATCTAGGGTTAGGGCTAAGGCTAAGGAAATGACTAGGGTTAGACCTAGGGTTAGGGCTAGGTTTAGAGTTCCAGTAAGAAATAGGGTTAGAACGAGTTTTAGGGCTTGGGAGAGAGTTAGACTTAGTTTTAGGGCTAGGGTTAGTATTAGGGTTAGGGTTAGGGATAAGGCTAAGGTAGGTCTAAGATTAGGATTGGGCTGCTTTTAAGTTAGGCCTAGGTTTAAGGTTAGGGTTATGATTAAGGCTATGTTTAGGGCTAATATTGTCTAGGGTTTGTGTTTGGTTATGGCTAGGATTATATCTAGGCATAATGTCAGGTCTAGGGTTATGGTTATGGAGAGTTTTAGGGTTAGGTTTTGGCTAGGTCTAATATAAGACTTAGGTTTAGGGTAAGGGTTAAGTTAGAGCTAGGGGAATTATTATGGTTCGGGTTATGGTTAGGGTTTCTTTTAGGTTTGATTTTAGGGTTAGGGCTCAAATTAGCATTAGGGTTATGGTTAGGGTAATGATAGGGTTAGATTTAGAGTTAGGTTTAGATCTAGGGTTAGGGCTAAGGCTAAGGAAATGACTAGGGTTAGACCTAGGGTTAGGGCTAGGTTTAGAGTTCCAGTAAGAAATAGGGTTAGAACGAGTTTTAGGGCTTGGGAGAGAGTTAGACTTAGTTTTAGCGCTAGGGTTAGTATTAGGGTTAGGGTTAGGGTTAAGGCTAAGGTAGGTCTAAGATTAGGATTGGGTTGCTTTTAAGTTAGGCCTAGGTTTAAGGTTAGGGTTATGATTAAGGCTATGTTTAGGGCTAATATTGTCTAGGGTTTGTGTCTGGTTATGGCTAGGATTATATCTAGGCATAATGTCAGGTCTAGGGTTATGGTTATGGATAGTTTTAGGGTTAGGTTTTGGCTAGGTCTAATATAAGACTTAGGTTTAGGGTAAGGGTTAAGTTAGAGCTAGGGGAATTATTATGGTTCGGGTTATGGTTAGGGTTTCTTTTAGGTTTGATTTTAGGGTTAGGGCTCAAATTAGCATTAGGGTTATGTTTAGGGTAATGATAGGGTTAGATTTAGGGTTCAGGTTAGGATTAGGGTAATTGATAGGGTTGGGGTTAGTGACAGGTTTAGGGTTAGGCCTAGGGTTAGCATTAGGGAAAGGCTTATGCTTAGGGTAGTGGATACAGTTAGAGTTAAGGTTAGGGCTAGGGTTATGGTTAGGATTATGTCTTGAGATAGGGTTAGGCCTAGAGTTAGCATTAGGGTATGGGTTATGATTAGGGTAATGGATACAGTTAGAGCTAAGGTTATAGCTAGACTTATGGTTAGGATTAGGTCTTGAGTTTGTGTTAGTGTATGGGTTAGAACTAGGATTAGGGTTAGTATTATGTTTAGTGTAAGAGTTAGGTTCTGAGCTATGATTAGGTTTAGAGCAAGGGTTAGGTTCAGGGTTATGTT
>NW_026007413.1:48408-58024 GCF_001458135.2 Marmota marmota marmota
AGGTTTAGAACTAGGGTTTGTGTTAGGGTCAGGATAAGGGTCAGGGTTAGTTTTCAGTTTTAGGATAGGATTAGAGCTAGAATGAGGGCTAAGTTCAGGACTATTAATAAGGTTAGGATTTTGGTTAGCCTAAGGATTAGGCATAGGTCTAGGGCTACCATTAGAGTTAGGGTTTTTCATAGGGTAAGGGATAGCTTTGCAGCTAGGGTTAGGGCTAGAGTTAGGGTTAGGGTTAAATCTAGATTTAGGGCTTGGATTAGGGCCTTTTTTGTGTTAGGGTTAGGGTTAATTCTAGGTTTAGGGCTTGGATTAGGGCTAATTTTTGTGTTAGGGTTAGGGCTAATGTTAGGGCAATGGCTAATGTAAGAACTTGGGTTACAATTACATTTAGTTTTAGGGTTAGGGTTAGGGGTAGGTCTAGTGTTAAGGTTAGGTTTAAGGTTAGGATGATATTTAGAGCTAGGCTTAGTGTTAGGATATGAGTCAGGGTCAGGGTTAGATTTAAAGTTAGGGTTAGGACTCGAATTAAGGCTATTGTTAGGTCTAGGAGTAGTGTTAGGGTTTTCAGTTAAGGTTTATGGTTAGGGCTATTGCTCAGTTTGTTTTACTGCTAGGGTTAGGTTTAGGTCTAGTTTTATGATTAGCATTAGGGTTAGGGCTAGTTTCAGTGTTAGGCTTAGGCTTAGGGTTAGGGTTAGATTTTGAGTTAGGGTTAGATCTAGGTTTAGGGCTAGGACTAATGATAGGGCAAGGGTTAGGGCTAGGATTAGGGTTATGGTAATGGATATGCTTAGAACTAGGGATAGGGATAGTGTGAGATTTAGAGTTAGTGTTAGGGCTAGGGTTAGGGCTGGATTTAGGTATAAGTTAGCGGTATGGCAAGTGTTAGGGTTTGCTCTGGGTTGAGGGTCAGTTTTAGACCTAAGGTTTGTGTTAGGGTCAGAATAAGTGTCAGGGTTAGCATAAGGGTTTCAGATAAGATTAGAGATAGAATAAGGGCTAGGGTCATGACTATTAATAGGGTTAGGATTTTGGTTAGCCTAAGCATTAGGGATGGGTCTAGGTTTCCCATTAGGGTTAGGGTTTCACTTAGGGTAAGGGAGAGAGTTAGAGCTAAGGTTAGGGCTAGAGTTATGGTAGGGTTAAGGTTAAAGTTAGGTTTAGGGTTCGGATTGGGGCTAGTTTTGTGTTAGGGTTAGGACTAGGGTTAGGACAATCGCTAATATAAGAATTAGGGTTACAATTAGGGTTAGTTTTAGGGTTAGGGTTAGGGATCATTTTAGTATTAGGGTTAAGTTTAAGGTTAGGGTGATATCTAGAGTTAGGGTTAGTTTTATGATATGAGTCAGGGTCAGGATTAGGGTTAGGACTCAAATAAGGCTAGAGTTACTGTTAAGTTTTGGTTTAAGTTTAGGATGGTGTTTCAAGCTAGGGTGAGTATAGCATATGAGTCAGTGTCAGGTATACTTTTAAGATTAGGATTAGGACTCGAATTAAGACTATGGTTAGGTCTATGTGTAGTGTTAGGGTTTGGTTTAAGTTAGGTTTAAGGTTAGGGCTAATGTTTGGTTTTGTTTTATTGCTACTGGTAGGGTTAGGGCTAGTTTTATGATTAGCATTAGGATTAGGTTTAGTGTTAGTGTGAGGCTTAGGCTTAGGCTTAGGGCTAGGACTAAGGATTGGGCAAGAGTTAGGGCTAGGGTTAGGGTTATGGTAAGGGCTAGGATTAGAACTAGTGATAGGGCTAGTGTGAGAATTATTGTTAGTCTTAAGGCTGAGGTTAAGTTTAGGGTTAGAGATAGGGCTAAATTAGGGCTAGGATTAGGTCTATGGTTTATTGTTAAGCTTAAGCATAGAATTAGGGTTAGATTTAGGATTTATTTTAGGGTAAGGGATGGTGTTATAGCTAGTTTTAGAGGTAGGGTGATGTTTAGAATAAGGGTTAGGATTAGGGTTATGATTAAGGCTAGGTTTAGGGCTAGGATGAGGGCTAGGGTTTGTTTTAGGTTTAGGGCTAGGATTAGGAGTATGGCTAATTTCAAGTCTAGAATTATGTTTAAAGATAGTTTTAGGGCTAAGATTATGGGTACGTCTAGTGTAAGGTTTAGGTTTAGGGTTAGGGTCAGGTTTAGGGCTAGGAGTATTACTAAGGTAAAGGTCTAGGTTAGGGTTTGGAATAGGTTAAGGCTTAAATTTAGGGATTGAATTAGCATTAGGGTAAGGGTTTGGGTAATGATAGGCTTAGAATTAGGGTTCATGTTAGGTTTAGGGAAATGGATAGGGATAGGATTAGAGATAGGTTTAGGTTTAGGCCTAGGGTTAGCATTAGGGTTAGGGTTATTTTTATGGTTATGCATATGGTTAGGGCTAGGTTTATGGTTATGTTTAGGGATAGGTCTAGGGTTAGGGTTAAAGTTTGGGTTAGGGCTCGGATTAGGGCTAGGATTTGGGTTAAGTAAGTGCTAGGGTTAGGATTACAGCTAATGTAAGTACAAGGTTTAAGATTAGGGCTAATTTTAGGGTTAAGATTAGGGCTAGGTTTAGTGTTAGGGTTAGTGTTAGGATTTTGGTGATGTTTAGAGCTAGGATTAGTGTTGTGTCAGAGTCAGTGTCAGGGTTAGTTTTAGGGTTCGGCCTAAATATCAAATTAGGGCTAGGTTTAGGAGTAGGTGCATGGTTAGGGTGTGGTTTAGTTTAAGGGTTAGGGATAGAGCTTATGCCTCAGTTTTGTTTTAGGGCTAGGGCTAGGATTAGGGCTAGTTTTAGGATTAGTGTTAGGGTTAGGGCTAGTGTTAGGGTTAGGCTTAGGCTTTGGGTTAGGGTTAGATTTTAGATAGATTATGATCTAAGGTTAGTGCTTGGGCTATGTATAGGGCAAGGGTTAGGACTAAGTTTAGGGCTAGGGTTATGGTTATGATAAGGGATAGGTTTAGAACTAGTGATAGGTCTAGTGTGAGAGTTAGATTTATTCTTAGGTCTAGGGATATGGTTAGGTTTAGGGATAGGGTGAAATTAGGGCTAAGATTAGGGCTATGGTTAGTATTGGGATTAAAGCTAGGATTAGGGTTAGGGTTAGGATTAATCTAGGTTTAGGGCTAGGATAAGGGTTAGGGTTTTTGTTATGGTGAGGGCTAGGATTAGGGCTAGGGCTAATATCAGTTGTGGGGTTACGGTTGAGGAGAGGATAGTTTTAGGATTAGGTTTATGGTTAGGTCTAGTGTATGGGATAGGTTTAGGGTTAAGTGTCAGGTTTATTGGTAGGGGAATTATTAGGGTCAGGTTCAGGTTAGAGTTTGGTTGAGGTTAGGGTTTAGGGTTAGGGCTCAAATAAGCATTAGGGTCAGAGTTAGGGTAATGATAGGTTTTTGTTTAGGGTTCAGGTTAGGTTTACAATAATTGATAGGGTTGGGTTGAGCAATAGGGTTGGTTTTAGGCCTAGGGTTAACATTAGGGTAAGGGTAATGGTTAGGATAATGGATAGGGTTATAGCTAAGTTTATGGCTAGGGTTATGGTCAGGAATAGGTCTTGATTTAGGGTTGGAATTAGGGTTAGAACTAGGGTTAGTGTTAGGGTTATGTTTAGCATAAGGGTGAGGTTTGAGCTAGGGTTAGGGCTAGGGCTAGGTTTAGGTTTAGAGTTAGGTCTAGGGATAAGGTTAGAATATGGTTAGGGTTAGGGTTGGATTAGGGTTAGCATCATTATTAGAGGTAGGGGTAGGGTTAGAGTAATGGATATGGTTAGATGTAGGCATAGGGTTATGGTTAGTGTTAGATTGAGGTTAAAGTTTAAGGTTAGGGCTATGGTTATGTTTAGGTTTGTGGTAAGGGTTAGGGTTGGAGCTAGAGTTAGGTCTATGGTGAGTGTGAGGTTTAGGGTTAGGTCTAGTGTTAGGTTTAGAGCTAGAATGAGGGCTAGGGTTTGGACTAGTAATAGGGTTATTGTTTGATTTAGGCTAAGAATTACGATTAGGACTAGGGTTAGCATTATGGATAGGGATTGGCTTAAGATAAGGGATAGGTTAGAGCTAGGCTTGGAGCTAGAATTAGGGTTAGGTTTAGGGCTAGGACTAGGGTTATGGTTAAATCTAGTTTTAGGGCTCAGATTAGGGCTATTTTTGTTTTGGGGTTAGGGCTAGGGTTAGGACTATGGCTAATGTAAGAACTAGGGTTATTATTAGGGTTAGTTTTAGGGTTAGGGTTTGGGCTAGGAATGGTGTTAGCATTTGCTTTATGGTTAGGCTGATATATAGAGCTAGGGTTAGTGTTTGGATATGAGTCAGGGTCAGGGTTAGTTTTAGTCCTAGGACTCAAATTTGAGCTGGGGTTATGGCTAGTAGTAGGGTTAGGTTTGGTTTAGGTTAGGTTTAGGTTTAGAGTAATGGCTTGGGATTTTTTAGGGCTAAGGCTAGTGTTAGGTTTAGTTTTATGATTAGCGATAGTGTTCAGCTAGTGGTAGAGTGAGGTTTAGGCTGAAGGTTAGGGTTAGATTTAGAGTTATGGTTAGATCTAGAGTTAGGGCTAAGGTTAGGGCTAGTGTTAGGGTTATGGTAATGGACAGGTTTAGAAATAGAAATAGGGCTGGGTGAGAGAGTTATTCTTAGGCTATAGTTAGGGGTTTGCTTAGGTTTAGGGCTAAATTAGGGCTAGATTAGCGCTATGATTAGTGTTAGGGTTAGGCCCATGGTTAGGGCTAGAATTAGGGTTAGTGTTAGTGTTAGGGTTATGGTTAGTTTTAGGGGAAGGGATGAGGTTATGGCTAGGTTCAGGTATAGGGCGAGGGCTAAAATTAGGAATAGGAATAGGGTGAGTGTTCAGGTTAGGTTTAAGGCTAGGTTTAGGTTTAGGATGAGGGCTAGGGTTTGTTTTAGGATTAGAGCTAGGTTTAGGGCTAGGGCTAATGTCAGGTCTAGTGTTATGGTTAGGAATAGTGTTAACTTTTGGTTTATGTCTAGGTCTAGTGGAAAGTTAGGTTTAGGGTAAAGGTCTGGTTTAGAGCTAGGTGTATTATTATGGTCAGAGTCTGGTTTAGGGTTTGGTTTAGGACAAGGTTTAGGGTTAGGGCTAAAATTAGCATTAGGGTTAGGATTAAAGTAATGGATAATGTTAGGTTTAGGGTTCAGGTTAGGTTTAGAGTAATAGATAGTGTTAGTGTTAGTGATAGGATTAGGGTTAGGCCTAGGGTTAGCATTTGGGTTAGGTTTATGTTTAGGGTAATGGATAGGGTTAGTGCCAGTGTTAGGGCTTGTGTTAACATTAGGATTTTGGCTAGGTTTAGAGATAGGCCTAGGGTTGGTGTTAGTGTTATTTTTAGCAGAAGTGTTAGGGTTTGAGCTAGGGTGAGTGTTAGGGTTAGAGTCAGGGCTATGGTTAGGGTTAGGGTTATGGCTTGGGTTAGCATTAGGATTACGGTTATGTTTAAGGTAATGGATAGAGTTTGTGCTAGAATTTGTGCTATGGTTACAGTTAGGATTAGGTCTAGGTTTAGGGTTAGGGTTAGGTTGTGGGTTAGGGCTATTGTTATGTTTAGGGTAAGGATTAGAGATTGAGTAGGGTTAGGGCCAGGGCCAGTGTTAGGGTTAAGGTTAGTGCTAGGGATAGGGTTAGGATTACACTTAGGTCTAGGTTTAGGGCTAGGATTAGGGCTAGGTTGTGTGTGAGGTTTAAGGCTAGTGTTAGGTGTATGGGTAATGTAAGAACTTGGGTTATGGTTATGGATAGATTTAGGGTTTTTCTAGTGTTAGGGTTAGTTTTTCGGTTAGGATAAGGTTTAGAGCTAGGGTTTGTGTTAGGGTAAGTGTCTAGGGTTAAGTCTAGGGTTACTTAGGGATAGATTTAGGGTTATGTTTATGGTTAGGTCTAGTGTAAGGGTTAGATTTAGGGTAAGCGTCAAGTTTAGAGCTAGATGTATTATTAAGGTCAGGATATGGCTTACCGTTTAGTTTAGGTTAAGGTTTAGATTTAGGGCTTTAATAAGAGTTAGGGTTAGAGTTAGGGTTAGGGTAATGAATAGGCTTAGGATTAGGGTACAGGTTAGTTTTAGGGTAATGGATAGGTTTAGGGATTGTGATAGGGTTTCCGTAGTCTGAAAGGGCGGGGAAACAGCCCAATGAGCATCACCACAGAGGAGCCAATCAGCTAGAAGTTGCTGGGGCCGCTGTGAGCCAATCATCAGGTGGCAATCTGAAAGTTTGCTGGGGCCCCTTCAGCTGTGGCTCTCAACATCTCCCCCTCTCTGTTTAAACAACAAGCATGTGGATTAGGGAACGTGCCTGCCTTAGGTTGTCCAATAGTACATATAGTTCTTACCCGTTATCGGATGAGCTGACCTCAAGGCGTCAGCCTCCTGTCTTAGGTTGGTACCATTGCAATTGGATCTTACCCATCACTGACTACCGGTCCAGTATACAGCCACACCTGTGGATAGGTCTTTGTACCAGCAGGGGGGTGAGGTTCTTTGCCTCACCTCTGTTGGCCCCCAAATTTTAGCTGAACGATCATGACAAGCAGAAGGGAGGAAGATACACCAAGCCAATTGACGGCTCCTTTTGGAAAAATTGTACCACCGATGACATCATCAGCAAAAATACCCCAACACTACCACAAGTCGCTGCACCAACAGATAGTTCACAATGCATACAGGTGAGTTCACAATGCATACAAGTGATACATAGTCCAGGCAAGTTCTGAAAGCAGTTCAGTGATGGCTATTGCAGAAGCTGTAGATTGGTTTTGTCTTTGTCTTCACCGGCACTGGGATGAAGATAGGAATTCTGGCAAAAATGGCTAAAGAAAAAATTATGTAACATTCTAGAAGGCACTAAAAGAAAATAATTTTCTGAACAATTTACATTATCTTGAAGAGAATTATTAAATATAATGAAAAGGAAAGGTGAAAGTAAACAAACAGATCTGTTAAACTTCTTTTTTGTTCACATATTAAAACAATACTCAACAGTTGTTTACCCAATTTAAATTAAATCATTTAAATCACGTGAATAAAAAAAAAATATTTGGATCCGTTTTTTCATGAGCGCTCATCATATATGATATATGGACATACGTACATACAAAACATACAACATAAAACACAAGTGTGCCCACAACACATAACATAATAGTAAAGGCCTTATAACTTTTTACAGGTGAAATCTCCATTGCAATGTTTAAAAACTCTATAGTCAAAAAATAGAACTGATCAGCAAAACATTAACCTAGGTCTGTATGAGCTCAAAAAACAAAATAGAACTTCATGATATGGGAAAGGGCAATAATAAAATAGATATTGAAAAAATCATCCTGTTTTTTTTAGGGCTAGGGTTTGTGTTTTGGTTAGGGCTAGGATTGTGTTTTGTTAGGGCGAATGTCAGTTCTAGGGTTACAATTAGGGATAGTTTTAGGGTTAGGTTTATGGTTATGTTTACTGTAAGGGTTAGATTTAGGTTAAGGGTCAAATTTAGATCTAGAGGTATTATTAGGGTAAGGGTCATGTTTAGGGTTTGTTTAGGTTAGGGATTAGGGTTAGGGCTCAAATTAGCACTAGGGTTTGGGTTAGGGTAATGATAGGGTTAGGTTTAGTGTTCAGGTTACGTTTAGCCTAATGGATTATGTTACGGTTAGGCATAGGGTTAGCTTTAGGCCTAGGGTTATCATTATAATTAGGGCTATGTTTAGGGTAATCGATAGGGTTATAGCTAAGTTTAGGGCTAGATTTATGGCTAGGTCTAGTATAAGGGTTAGGTATAGTGGTAGGGTCAGGGTTAGAGCTAGGCATATTATTACGGGAAGGGACAGAGTTAGGGTTTGGCTTAGGTTAAGTTTAGGTTTAGGGCTCAAATTGGCATTAGGGCTAGGGTTAGGATAATGATAGGGTTAGGTTTAGGGTCCAGGTTACATTTTGGTTAATGAATAAGGTTATGTTTAGTGATAAGGTTAGGGTTAGGCCTAGGGTTACCCTTAGGGTTATGGTTATGGTTAGAGTAACAGATAGGGTTAGAGCTATGATAAGGCTAGGGTTATGGTTAGGATTCTGGCTAGGATTAGGGTAAGGTTTAGGGCTAAGTTTTGGATAAGGTTTAGGTTTAAAACTAGGATTAAGTCTCAAATAAGGGCTAGGCTTTGGGTTTGGTTAGGGCTAGGGTTAGGGCTATGGCTAATGTATGAACTAGTGTTACAATTAGTGCCAGTTTTAGGGTTAGGGTTAGGGTGATGTTTAGAGCATGGGTTATATTTAGGGTCAGTGTCAGGGTCAGAGTCAGTTTTAGTGTTTGTTTTAGGACTCAAATTAGGGATAAAGTTAGTGCTAGGTGTAGGGTTAAGTTTTGGTTTAGAAGGTTTACGGTTAGGGATATGGCTCAAAGTTTTGTTTTAGGGCTAAGGCTAGGGCTATGGTTAAGGCAAGAGTGTGGATTAGCGTCAGGGTTAGGTCTAGTGTCAGAGTGAAGTTTAGGCTTAGGGTTAGGGTTAGATTTAGAGTTAGGGTTGATCTAAAGTTAGGGTTCATGCTAGGGTTAGGGTTATGGTAAGAAATATGATTAGAACTAGGGATACATCTAGGGTGAGAATTAGAGTTATTCTTAGGAGTAGGCTTAGGGTGAGTGTTAGGGTTAGGGATAAAGTAGGGCTAGAATTAGGACTAGGGTTAGTGTTAGGGTTAAGCCTAGGGTTGGGCTAGAGTTAGGATTAGCACTGGGGTTAGGGTTAAGTTTGGGGGAATGGGTGGCATTATAGCTAGGTTTAGGGCTAGTGTGAGGGTTAGAATTAGGATTAGGCCTAGGGTTATGATTCAGTTTAGGATTAAGGCTAGGATAAGGGCTAGGATGAGGGGTAGGTTTTCTGATAGGGTTAGGGCTAGGCCTTGGGCTAGGGATAATATCAGGTCTAGGGTTATGGTTAAGCATAGTTTTAGAGTTAAGTTATGGCTAGGTCTAGTGCAAGGGTTAGCTTTAGATTAAAGGTCAGCTTTAGAGCTATGGTTATTATTAGTGTCACGGTCAGGGTCAGGGTTAGCGTTTGGTTTACGTTAAGGTTAAGGGGTTAGGGCTCGAATTAGCGTTAGGGTTAGGTTTACAGTTAAGGTAATGGAAGGGTTTACTTTAGGTTTTAGTTAAGGTTTCGGGTAATGGATGGGTTAGGTTTATCGATTCGGTTAGGGTTAGGGGTATGTTTAGTGTAATGGATAGTTTTAGAGCTAGGGTTAGGGCTAGGTTATGGTTTGGATTAAGTCTAGGATTAAGGTTAGGTTTAGGGATAGGGCTAGGGTTTGGTTTAGGGTATGTGTTAGGGTTAGGGTAAGTGTTAGTTTAGGGTTAAGGCTATGGTTAGGTTAGGATAAGGGTTAGTGTTTGAACTAGGGTTAGGGCTAGTGCTAGGGTTAGGTTTAGGTTTAGTTCTAAGTTCAAGATTATGGTTAGGGATAGGTTTAGTATTAGGGACTGGGTTTTAATTAGAGTTAGGGCTAGGGTTAGCATAATGGATATGGTTAGAGCTAAAGTTTGGGCTAGGATTAAGGTTAGGATTAGGGCCTGGGTTAGGATTAGGATTTAGTATAGGGCTAGGGCTATGTTTAGTGTAAGGGTTAGGCTTTGAGCTAGGGTTAGGTCTAAGGAGAGGGCTAGGG
>NW_026007413.1:65848-70599 GCF_001458135.2 Marmota marmota marmota
TGGTTTGTTCCTTGTGAAAGTAGCCCTAAGATGAAGGTGGCAAAAACAACTTTATCTGAGAGCCCTTTAGCAGAAAACAGAGAAATATGCATGAACTGAAACACCACCTCAATTATTTGATTATATTTCTTTGATAATGCATAGGATTCATCTGATAGCTTAGCCCATTCCCAAGTTTGGGACTTCTAGGATCAACAGTTTTTCAAACAGGTTAGGGTTTGTGCTAAGGTTAGTGTTAGGGCTACTGTTAGAGCTAGTATTAGGGTTAGAGATAGTTTTGTTAAAATTTATTTGATACTGTACAGGATTCATTTTTCTCCTATCCTTACTATACTCCACATGTTTGTGCCTCCTAGGTTTAATGGTTCACTGTAAGGAACAAAGTTTCAGTTTATTTTTTCCTATACAGGTAAATGAAAATGAGGCTGGAAATCAAACAGCATTGGTGCTAGCTGCTTGAAACTTCACACTCCATAAATTCTCTATGAGCAATCTCTGGTTTGTTCTTGTGACAGTACGCCTAAGTTGAAGCATGTAAAAAGATCTTTAACCAAGAGTCCTTTAGGAGATAACAGGGAGATACACATGTACTGATATACTCCATCAACTTTTTGGTCAGATTTCTTTGATACTGCACAGCATTCATCCCTTATCTTGCTCCACTAGGCTGCCCAAGTTTGGAAATTCTATGGTCAAATGTTTCATAAAATTGTTAGGGTTAGGGGAAGAGCTAGGGTTAGAGCTAGTGTTAAGGTTAGAGTTAGTTTTATTCAAAATTCTTTGATACTTGGCAGGATTTATCTTTTAGCTAGATTTACTCTGTTCCCCAGGTTTAGGCCTTCTCCGTTCACAGGTTTGCTGTCAGGAACAGTTTGTATTTTAAGATTTCACTTCATTTTTACCTATACGGAAAAGTTAATGGAGTTGAAAATCAAACAGGTTTGTGCTAGCTGCTTGAAACTTCACACACACCATCAGTTCTCTGTAGGGACTCTGGTATGTTCCTTTTAAAAGTAGGCCTATGCTTAAGCATGCAAAAACATCTTAATCTGAGAGCCCTTTAGGAGAAAACAGGAAAATATACATGTACTGAAATACCTCCCATTATTATTTGGTCAGATTTATTTGATGCTGTGTAGAATTCATCACTTATCTTGCTCCACAAGGCTCCCCTAGTGTGGGAATTCTAAGATCAATGGTTCTCTATTCAGGTTAGGGTTAATGTTAGGTTTAGGGTTATGGCTAGGGCTAGGGTTAGAGGTAATGTTAGGGTGAGAGTTAGTTTTGTTTAGATTTCTTTGATACTGGGCAGGAGTCATTTTTTATCTAGCCTTAGTATGCTCCCAAGGTATGTTCTTCTCAATTCAATGATTCACTATCATGAACACTTTGTATTTTAAGGTTTCACTTCATTTTGACACCTATGCATAAGTGCAAATCAAACAGGCATCTCTTCCCCTAAACTTAACCCTAAACCTAACCATAAACATAGCCCTAATCTTAGGCCTAAGCCTAACAATAATCATAGACCTATTCCTAGCCCTAATTTAGCCCTCACCCTAACCCTAACTCTAGCCCTAAGACTAACTCTATCTCTTGCCATAGCCCTATTCCTAGTTCTCACCCTATCCTTTACCATAACCCAAACACTAGCCCTAATCTTAGCTCTACCAGTTGCCATAGCCTTAACCCTAGAATTAACCGTAACTGTGGATCTACTCCTAAGCCTAAACTCACCCTATCAGTACCAATAACACTAATGTTAAACCTAATCCTAATCCTAAAGCTAGACTTAGTCCTAAATATAACCCTAAAACTAGTCCTAATTGTAACCTTAGTTCTTACATTAGCCATATACCTAAGAAGAGCCCAAACGTAACCCAAAACCTACCCATAATCCAAGACACAACCCTAGCTTTAACCCTAACTCCAACCCTAAACCTAGCCTAACCTTACCCTAAACCTGACACTAATTTTAATCCTTGCACTAAACCTAAACCTAACCTTAACCCTAGCCCTAACTCTAACCATAACCCTAGCCCTAACCCTATGTCTAAGCCTACCATTACCCTATCCCTAACCCTAACCCTAAGGCTAATCCTCAGCCTGACCCTAGCACTATCGCTAACCCTAACCTATCCATTACCCTAAACCTAACCTGAACCCTAACCCTAACAATATCATTACCCTAACTCTAACCTTAACCCTAATGCTAATTCAAGCCCTAATCTTAAACCTCAACCTAAACCAAACCCTAACTCTGACCCTGAACATAATAATACCCCTACCTCTAAACCTGACCCTAACCCTTATCCTAACCCTTATATTATACCTAGCCAAAAATCGATCCCCAAAACTATCCATAACCATAACCCTATACTTGAAATTATCCCTAGAACTAATGGTAACCTAATTCTAACACAATCCCTAGTCCTAATCCTAGGCCTAACACTAGCTTTAATCCTAACCCTACACTTAAACATATCTCTAACTTTTAACCCTCACCCTAGCCCTAAACCTAGCCTTAACATCATACCTTACCCTTACCCTAACCATAATCCTAACACTAGCTCTAACCCTTTCCCTTACTGTAAGCAAAACCCTAATGATAACCCTAGACCTATCCCTAATCCTTAGGCTAATCAAAATGCTAACCGTATAAATATTCCTAATGCTAGCCCTCATTCTAGCTCTAACCCTATCCCAAACCCTACCTATCCCTGACCCTATTCTGACCATAACACTAACTGTAGGTCTAAACTTGACCCTAACCTTAGATCAAACCCTAACACTATCCCTAACAGTAAACTTATACCTAAACCGGACCCTACCACTAGCCCTAGCCCCAAACCTAATCCTAAATCTAGCCTTAACTCTAGCACTAGATGTAAACAAAAACCTAGCCCTAGCCCTAACAATAACCCTTAACTTAACACAAAGACTAACCCTACCCTTAGACATAAACCTAGTCCTAATTCTGGCTTTAACCTTAACTCTAACTTTAACCTGAACACTGACACTGCATTTGACACTAAGCTATCTCTAAACTTGACCGTAAATAAAAACTTAGACCTAACACTAGACCTAGCCATAACCCTAACCCTGCAACTAGCCCTAATCGTAACCCTAGCTCTTACATTACCCATAGCCCTAACTCTACGCCTTAACCTAACAAAAAACCTAGAGCGAATCCTAGGCCTAAACCAAGCCCTAAGCATAACCCTAACCCTAACCTTAGCCTGATCCTATCCCTAACCCTAGCCTTAGTCTTAAACCTTACTCAAAGCCTAACTCTTACCATAAATATAAACTTAGACCTATTCATAACTCTAACCCTAACCCTAGCCCTAACCCTAAACTTAAGCCTATCCCTAAAACTAGCTCTAAACCTACATATTACCCTAACCATAAACCTAACCCTATTGATAACCCTAGCCATAACCCCAAACCTAACCCTAACCATAACTGGAAAACTAACCCTAAACCTAACCCTAAACCTACCACTGGCCATAGCCCTAATCTTAGCTCAAACCATAAACCATAAAAATAACCTAAACATAACCATAGCCTTCAAACTAACCCTAAACCTAAATCTAACCCTAACCCTAAACCTACATCTAAACATATCCATTACCCTAACCCTTATCCTAAACCTAATGATAAGCCTAGCCCTAACCCTAACCCTAACCTTAAAACTACCATAATCCTATCACTAAACCTAATGCTGAACCTAACGCTTGACCTTGCATTAGCCCTAAATCTAGCTCAAACCCTAACCCTTAACCTAAATGTAACCCTAGGCCAAACCCTAACCCTCATCGTAGCCCCAATCCTAACCATAACCATAGCCCAAGCCCTAGCTCAAACTCTATCCATTTCCCTTACCGAAACCCTAAACCTAATACTACACCTAGCCATAACTCTTACCCTAACTCTATCCCTAGCCCTGATTCTCACCCGAAGCCTCAACCAAACCCTAACACTTACTCAATCCCTCTTACTCTTAAACTAATCCTAGCTTAAAACCAAACCCTAAACCTAGCCCTAATCCTAAACTTAACCCTAGCCTTAACCCTAGCTCTAACCCTAACCCTCATCCTAACACTAGCCCTAATCCTAATGCTAATTGGAAAACTAGCCCTAACCCTAGGCCTAGCACTCAAACTAAACCGAGTCATAGGCTTAACACTAATCCTTAACATAAACCAAACCCTAAGCTTATACCTAGCCCTAACCTAGCCCTAATTCGAGTTCTAACCCTAACTCTAGAACTTACCCTGACCCTGACTCAGACCCTATCACTAACCCTAACTCTAAACATCACCCTAAACCTAAACCTACCTGAACACTAGACCTAGCCTTAACTCTAACCCTAAAACTAGCCCTAGTCATAATGCCAGTTCTTACATTAGCCATAGTCCTGTAATAACAGAAAACCTAGCCCTAATCTGAGACCTAAACCTAGCATTAAACCTAACCCTAACCTTAAGCCTAGCCCTATCCCTAACCCTAACACTAGCCTTAATCATAGCTCTAAACTTATCCCTTACCCTAAGCCAAACCCTCAACCTAATGCTACCCTAGTCCTAACCCTAATCCTTAGCCTACACAAATCATAACTTTAATACTAATCCTAAACCTAGCCCTCATTCTAGCTCTAACCCTAACCCAAACCCTAGCTCTAACCCTGACCCTTATTCTGACCCTAAATCTAACCCTAGGTTGAAACCTGAACCTAACCCTAAACCGAA
>NW_026007413.1:73046-87071 GCF_001458135.2 Marmota marmota marmota
TTTTGTTTGGCATGTGTGGTTCTAAAAATAAAGTTCGTTTCTTTTGACAAGTGGCTCCTGAATTGTGCCCAGCCAGACTGCGGCACTCACATAAAACCTAGCCCTAACCCTAGACATAAGCATAAACCTAACCAAAAACCCTAGCCCAAACCCTAACCTTAATGCTTGCCCTAGCCCTAACCCTAGCTCAAACTCTAACACTTACCCTAAACAAAACTCTAGCCCTAACCCTAACCCTAAACCTAGCCCTAATCTTAACTGTAACCATAGCCCAAATCTTAGATCTGACTTTATCCACTACCTTAAACAGAGCACTGAACCTAATGCTATCCTAGCCCTAACCATAATCTTAACCCTCAACCTCGCCTTAGCCCTAACCCTAGCTCAACCCCTAACACTTACCCTAAACTAACCTTAACTCTAACACTAACCCTATACCTAACCATAACTCTAGCCCTAATCGTAAGCTTAACACAAGGCCTACCACTTGCACTAACCCTATACATTATCCTAAACATAAGCCTAACCCAAATGTAACCTTAGGCCAAACCCTAACCCTATCCCTAACACTAACCCTATAAATTACTCTAAATCTAACCTGAATCTTAAACCTAACCCTATCCATTACTCTAACCCTAAAACTCACCCTAACTCTAACCATAAAACTAACCCTAATTGTAAAGCCAGTTCTTAACCTTAATGCTAATTTGAGCCCTAACCATAAACCTTAACCCAAACCAAACCCTAACCCGAATCTGAACCTACTAATACACCTAGCTCTAAACATGACCCCTACACTAAACCTAACACTTACACTAGACCTAGCC
Organism: Marmota marmota marmota; assembly: GCF_001458135.2. Lineage (NCBI taxonomy): Eukaryota > Metazoa > Chordata > Mammalia > Rodentia > Sciuridae > Marmota > Marmota marmota. Next base: position 73,874 of record NW_026007413.1, read on the forward strand.
ATAAACCTAACCCTAAGACTTCCCCTAACCATAACTCTAGACCTGACATTAGCCCTAGCCCTAATCTGAGCCCTAACCCAAACACAAACCCTAGCCCTCATCCTAGCCCTAAACCTAGCCTTAATCCTATCCAAAATTTTCACCCTAGACTTACCCTAAGTTTTAAAGCTCATCCTAGCCATGAACCTAGCTATAACCTCATCACTTTCCCTAAAAGTAACTCTAAACCTAACAATAACACTAAACTTAACCCTAGTCCTAACCATAGACCTAACCCTAACACTGACCCAAATGCTAATCCTAGCCCTAATTTACCCCTAACCCTAACCCTACCTCTAACCCTAGCCCTAAGACAAACATCACCCTAGCCCTATTTCTATGTTACTGTAACCCTCACACTAGCCCTAACCTTAGCCCTAACCCTAGCCATAGCCCTAACACTAGATATAAACATAATTCTAAATATACACTAAACTTAAGCATAAACATCACCATAACACTAGCCCTAACACTATTGCTAATCCTAAACCTAGCCCTAAACATAGCCCTAGCCCTAAAACAAAACTGAGCCATTGTTCTAACCCTAAACTTTACCCTATAGCAAACCCTACCCCTATAACTAGCCATAACCCTAGCTCTCATTTGAGTCCTAGTCCTAAAACTAACCCTGACTCTGACTCTTATCCAAACACTAAACCTAGCTCTAAATATCACCCTAACCCTAAAGCTAATGCTAGCACCACTCCTAGCCCAAACCCTAACCCTAAAACTAACCCTAATAGTAACCCTAGTTCTTACATTGGCCATAGCCCTAAAACGAGCCCTAACCCTAACACAAAAATAGTTCTAATCCAAACCCTAACACTTGATTTAACCCTAACCCTAACCCTAATCCTAGCCCTAAACCTAACCCTAAACATAGACCTAACCCTAGCTCTAACCCTACCCATTTCCCTAAGTCAAACCCTATCCATAATGATAACCTTAGTCCTAATCCTAATCCTTAGAAAAAACAAACACTAACCCTATTACTAGTCCTAACCCTAGCCCTCATTCTACCTATAACCCTATCCCAAAATCAAACTCTAAACTTCACCCATATTCTCACCCTAACACTAATTATAGGTATAAATCTGAACCTAACCCTAACCGAACACTAAAACTAGCCCTATAGATAACTTCATACATAAACCTAACCTTAACACTAGCACAAGACCTAAATGTAATCCTAAATCTTGAAATAACTCTAGCCCTAGACCTAAACAAATACTTAGTCCTATCCCTAACAATAACTCTTAAACTAATCCCTACCCCTATACCTAACCTTGTTCTAATTCTGTCTCTCACCCTAACCCTAACTATAAACTGAACACTGACCCTGACACTAACACTAAACCTAGCTGTAAACCTGACAATAAACCAAAACCTAAACTTAATACTAGACTTAGCCATAACCCTTACACTACAACTAGCTGTAATTAGAAATCTAGACATTACATTACCCATAGCACTAATCCTAGGCCTAAACCTAACACAAAACCTAGCCATAATCCGAGGCCTAAACCTACTTTAAGAATAACCCTCACCCTAACTCTACCTCTAACCTTAACCCTAACCCTCACCTTAGTCTTAACCCTAGCTGACAGCCTAACCATTAGCCTAAACATAACCATATCCCTAATCTTACACATAACCCTAACCCTAGACCTAATCCTAAACTTAACACTAGTTCTAACCCTACCATTACCCTAGCTCTATTGCTAAATGTAATAATAACGCTAGCCCTAACCCTAACCAAAACCATAACACAAAACATAAACCTAACCCTAGACCTAACCCTAAACCTAAACATTGCTTTAGCCCTAACCCTAACTCAAACCCTAACCCTTACCCTAAACCCAACAGTAAACCCAGTCCTAAAACTAAACTTAACCATAAACCTGTCCTTAACCCAAAAGCTAACCTTACATCTAACCCAATCTCTTACTCTAAACCTAACCCTAAACCTAATGAAAACCTTAGTCCTAACACTAAACCTAAACCTGACCAAATCTATAACCCTAACTCTACACCTAACATTAAACCTAATCCTCACTGTAGGACTAACCCTAGCTCAAAACCTAACATTTACCCTAAAGCTAACCCTAACCTACCCTAAGCTAGGTTTACTAGACCTAACCCAAAACCTAACCCTAACTCTATCCATAATCTTAACCATAAACTTAGCCCTAACACTAGCTCTAAAACTATATATTATCCTTATGATAATCCTAATCCTAATGCTAATTCTAGGCCTAACCCTTTCCTTATTGCTATGTCAAAACCTCTCCATTACCCTAAACCTACCATGAACCCTAAACCAAACACTATCCATTACCCTAAGCCTCACCCTAATGCTCATTTGAGCCCTATCCCTAAAACTTAACTTAAAACAAACCTTAAACCTGATCCTGACCCTAAAAACACACCTAGGTCTAAACCTGACCCTTACACTAAGCCTAACACTTACACTAGAGCTAGACACAAACCTAATCCTAAATCTATCCCTAACTGTAACACTAGACCTGACATTAGCCCTAGCCCTAATTCTAGACCTAACCCTACAACAAACACTATCTGTCATCCTAGCCCTAAACCAAGCCTTAATCATAACCCTAACCCTAACCCTAGCCCTAACTCTAATTCTAACCCACACCCTACATAAAAACCTAGCTATAACAACATTCCTAACCCTAAACATAATCATAACCCTAGTCCTAACACTAGGCCTAGGGTGAACAATAACCCTAGCCCTATTCCTAGCCCTAATTTAGCCCTATCCGTAAAACTAACCATAACCCTAGCCCTAAGACTAACTCTAACTTTCACACTAGACCTATCCCTAGTTCTACACTATCCCTTAACATAATCCTAACCCTAGCCCTAAACTTAGACATACCCCTAGCCATAACCCTTGCCTTATCTTTATTCCTAGTTCTAATCCTAGATCTAACACTAACTCTAAATCTAACATTAACCCTAAGCCTAAGCCTCACCTTAACACTAGCCCTAACCCTAACACTAATCAAAAAACTAGCTCTAACCCTATTCCTACAATAAAACAAAACCGAGCAGTAGCCCTAACACTAAACCTTAACTTACACCAAACCCTAGCACTACACCTAGACCTAACCCTAGTCCTAATTCGAGTTCTAACCTTAACCTTAATACTAACCCTGACTCAGACTCATATCCTAACACTCACCTAGCTCGAAACACCACCCTAAATTTAAACCGAACCCTCACAGTAACCCTAGCCTTATTTCAAGACCTAGCCCCAACCCTAAAACTAACCTGACCCTGACTATTAACCGAACACTAACACTAGCTCTAAATATCACCCTAACCTTAAACCTAATCCTAACACTAGAGGTTTAACTCCTAACCATAACCCAAAAATTAACCCTAATTGTAACCCTAGTTCTTACATTAGCCATTGCTCTAACCCTAGCCCTAAACCTAACACAAAACTAGCCCTAATCTGAGCCCTAAACCTAGCTTTAATCCTAACCCATGCCCTAACCCTAGCCCTAACCCTAGCTCTAACCCTACCCCTTACCCTAAGCCAAACCCTAACCCTAATGCTAACTCAAATACTTAACCTGACCCAAACCCTAACCCTATTACTTGTCCTAACCCTAGCCCTCATTCTAGCTCTAACCATAACCCAAACCCTAACCCTAACTCTGACCCTTATTCCGACCCCAACACTAATTGAAGGTATAAACCAGAACCTAACCCTAATCTGAACCCTGAGACTAGCCCTACAGGAAACCTCATACCTATACCTAACCCTATCACTGGCCCTAGACCTAAACCTAATACTAAATATAGTGATAACTCTAACCCTAGACCTAAACAAATCTTAGTCCTATCCCTAACAGTAACCCTTAATCGAATCCAAACACTAACGGTACCCCTAACCATAACCTTGTCCTAATTCTGGCTTTCACCCTAACCCTAACTCTAACCTGAAGACTGACCCTGAGACTAACACTAAACCTAGCTCTAAACCTGACAATAAACCAAAATCTGAATTTAACATTAAACCTAGCCATAACCCTTATCCTACAAATAGCCGTAATTAGAACTCTAGATCTTACATTACCCATAGCACTAACCCTAGGCCTAAACTTAACACAAAACCTAACCCTAATCAAAACTGAGCTATAGCCCTATTCCTAGCCCTTAACCTAAACCAAATCCTAACACTACACCAATTCCTAACCCTATCCCTATAACTAATACTTACCCTGACTCTTACCCTAAATCTAACCCTAGCTCTAAACACTACCTTAATCCTAAATGTAACCCAAACACTAGACCTAGCCCTGACCATAACCATAAAAGTAGCTCGAATTCTAAAGGCATTTCTTACATTAGCCCTAGCCATAACCCTAACCCAAAACCTAACCCTAATCTGAGCCCTAACCATAGCTTTAACCCAAACCCTAAATATAACCCTAGCCCTAACCCTAACCAAAACCCTAAATTTAGCTCTAAACCCTATCCTTTACTGTAACCCAAACCCTCACGATAATTCTACACTAATCTTAGCCTACCCCCACCCTACCCCTGTTACTAGTCCTAACCCTAGTTCTAACCCTATTCTTAGCCTACCCCAAACCCTAACCCTATTACTAGTCCTAACCCTAGCCCTTATTCTATATCTAACCCTATCCCAAAGCCTAAGCCTAACCTTGATCCTTATTCTGACCCTAACACTAACCCTAGGTCTAAGCCTGACCCTAACTCTAAACCGAACCCTAACACTAGCCTTACCAGTAAACCTATACCTAACCTATCCAGAATACTAGCACTAGACCTAAACCTAATCCTAAATATAGCCATAACTCTAGCCCTAGCCCTAAAAAAATCCTAGCCTTAGCCCAAACAATAACCATTAACCTAATGCAAAGTCTAACCCTACCCCTAGACCTAACCCTAGTTCTAATTCTGGCCCTAACCCTAAATCCAATGCTATCCCAAACACTGAACCTTATCCTAACAAAAACCCTAGCTCTAAACCTTATCCTAACACCAAACCTAACCCTAACTATAGACCTATCCATAACCCTAACTCTAAAAATAGCCATAACCATAAACCAGGCTCTTTCATTACCCATAGCCTTACAGCTAGCCATAAATCTCACATAAAACCTAGCCCTAACCCTAGCCATAAGCGTAATCCTAACCAAAACCCTAGCCCAAACCCTAAACCTAATGCTTGCCCTAGCCCTAACCCTAGCTCAAACTCTAACCTTTACCCTAAACATAACCCTACCCCTACCCCTACCCCTAACCCTAGCCCTAATCCTAACTGTAACCATAGCCCAAATCTTAGATCTAACTTTATTCACTACCTTAAACAAACCCTGACCTAATGCTAATCCTAACCCTAACCCTAACCATAGCCCTGACTCTAACCCTAACACTCGCCTTACCCTAACCCTAGCTCAACCCCTAACACTCACCCTAAACCTAATCCTAACACTAACACTAACCCTATGCCTAACTCTAGCCCTAATCCTAAGCTTAACCCAAGCCCTAACACTAGCACTAACCCTATCCAATATTCTAAACACAAGCCAAATCCAAATGCTAACATTAGGCCAAATCCTAATCCCATCCCTAATACTAACCCTATACATTACTCTAAACCTAACCCTATCCATTACTCTAACCCTAAACCTCACCCTAACCCTAACCATAAAACTAGCCCTAATTGTAAAGCCAGTTCTTAACCCTAATGCTAATTGGAGCCCTAACCATAAACCTTAACCCAAACCAAACCCTAACCTGACTCTTAACCTAATCATACACCTAGCTCTAAACCTGACCCCTACACTCAACCTAACCCTCACACTATCCCTAGACCTGACATTAGCCCTAGCCCTAATCCTAGTCCTAACTTTAACACAAATCCTAGCCCTCATCCTAACCCTAAACTTAGCCTTAATCCTAACCCTCACCCTCATCCTAGCCCTATCCTGAATTTGAAAGCTCGTCCTAGCCCCGAACCTAGCTATAACCCCAAAATTCCCCTAAAATTAACTCTAAACCTAACAATAACACTAACAATAACCCTACCTTTAACCATAGACCTAACCTTAACACTGACCCAAATGCTAATCCTAGCCTTAATTTAGCCCTAACCCTAACATAGCCCTAAGCCTAGACCTAAGACTAACTCTCACCCTAGCCCTATTTATTTATAACCCTAGCCCTAACTTCAGCCCTAACCAAAACCATATCCCTAACCCTAGATCTAAACATACCTCTAAATCTAACCCTATCCTTAAGCTTAACCTCACCATACCACTAGCCCTAACACTATTGCTAATCCTAAAACTAGCCTTAACCATAGCCCTAGCTCTAAAACAAAACTGAGCCATTGCTCTAACCCTAAACCTTACCCTATAGCAAACACTACCCCTATAACTAGCCATAACCTTAGCTCTAATTCGAGTCCTAGGCCTAAAACTAACCCTGAACCTGACTCTTATCCAAACACTAACCCTAGCTCTAAATATCACCCTAACCCTAAAGCTAATGCTAGCACCACTCCTAGCCCAAACCCTAACCCTAAAACTAACCCTAATAGTAACCCTAGTTCTTACATTGGCCATAGCCCTAACCCGAGCCCTAACCCTAACACAAAAATAGTTCTAATCCAAACCCTAACACTAGATTTAACCCTAACCCTAACCCTAATCCTAGCCCTAAACCTAACCTTAAACATAGACCTAACCCCAGCTCTAACCCTATCCCTTACCCTAAGTCAAACCCTATCCATAATGATAACCTTAGTCCTAATCCTAATCCTTAGACAAAACCCTGAAACTAGCCCTACCAGTAACCTTATACCTAAACCTAACACTAACACTAGCCCTAAACCTAAACCTAATCTTAAATCTAGCAATAACTCTAGCCCTAGACTTAAACAAAAACTTAGTCCTATCCCTAACAGTAATCCTTAACCTAATCCAAACACTAACCCTACCCCTATACCTAACCTTGTCCTAATTCTGGCTTTCATCCTAATCCCAACTCTAACATGAACCCTGACCCTGACACTAAAACTAAACCAAGCTCTAAACCTGACAATACACCAAAATCTAAACTTAACACTAGACCTTGCCATAACCCTTACCCTACAACTAGCTGTAATTAGAACCCTAAATCTTACATTACCCATAGTACTAACCCTAGGCCTAAACCTAACACAAAGCCTAGCCCTAATCCGAGGCCTAAACCTACCTTCAGAATAACCCTCACCCTCACCCTAACTCTAAACCTAATCCTAATTCTAACCTTAGGCCTAAACCTAGCTCACAGCCTAACCCTTAGCCTAAACATAAACCTAGCCCTATCCGTACCCATAACCCTAACCCTAGCCCTAATCCTAAACTTAAAACTAGCTCTAACCCTAGCTATAACCCTAGCCATTACCCTATCTCTAATGCTAAATGTAATGATAATCCTAGTCCTAACCCTAACCAAAACCCTAACACAAAACATAAACCTAACCCTAGACCTAACCCTAAACCTAACCATTGCTTTAGCCCTAACCCTAACTCAAACCCTAAATCTTACCCTAAACCTAACAGTAAACCCAGCCCTAAAACTAAACTTAACCTTAAATGTAAGCTCAATCAAAAAGCTAACCTTACATCTAACCCAATCTCTTACTCTAAACCTAACCCTAAACCAAATGAAAACCCTAGACCTAACCCTAAACCTAACCTTGACCATAACCATAATTCTAACCCTAGATCTAACTCTAAACTAACCCTCACCCTAGGACTAACCAAGCTCAAAACTGAACCTTTACCCTAAACCTAACCCTAACCTACCCTAAGCTAGGTTAACTAGCCCTAACCCAAACCCTAACCCTAACTCTAGCCCTAATCTTAAACTTAGCCCTAACCCTAGCTCTAACCCTATACATTATCCTTAGGATAATCCTAATCCTAATGCTAACCCTAGGCCTAAAGCTAACCCTTTTGCTATCCTGAAACCTTTCCATTACACTAAACCTACCCTGAATCCTAAACCTAACCCTATGCATTACCCTAAGCCTAACCCTAATGCTCATTTGAGCCCTATCCCTAAAACTTAACCTAAAACAAACCTTAAACCTGATCCTGACCCTAAAAATACACCTAGGTCTAAACCTGATCCTTACACTAAGCCTAACACTTACACTAGAGCTAGACACAAACTTAACCCTAAATTTACCCCTAACTGTAACACTAGACCTGACATTAGCCCTAGCCCTAATTCTAGACCTAACCCTACAACAAACACTAGCCCTCATCCTAGCCCTAAACCAAGCCTTAATCATAACCTTAACCCCAAACCTAGCCCTAACTCTAATTCTAACCCTCACCCTACTTGAAAACCTAGCTATAACAACATCCCTTACCCTAAACATAACCATAACCCTAGTACCAACGCTAGGCCTTGGCTGAACACTAACCTTAGCCCTAATCCTAGCCCTATTTTAGCCCTATCCCTAAAACTAACCATAACCCTAGCCCTAAGACTAAATGTAACCCTCACCCTAGACCTATCACTATTTCTAAATGTATCTGTTACCGTAACCCTAACCCTAGCCCTAACCCTTTCCTTATTCTTAGACCTAGCCCTAACCCTAGATCTAATTCTAACCCCAAATCTAAACCTAAGTCTAAGCCTAACCTAACATTAACACTAGCATTAACCCTTATGCTAATCATATAACTAGTGGTAACCTTAAACTTAGGACTAAAACAAAACTAAGCAATACCCTAACACTAAACCTTAACTTAAACTAAACCCTAACAGTACACCTAGACCTAATCTAGTCCTAATTCGCCTCCTAACTCTAACCTTAAAACTTACCCAGACCCTGAATTATATCTTAACACTCACCCTAGCTCTAAACACCACCCTAAAATTAAACAAAACTGTAACTGTAACCCTATCCCTTATTTAAGTCCTAACACTAACCCTAAAACTAACACTGACCCTGACTCTGACAATTACCCTAACATTAGCAATAACTTAACCCCAAACCTAGCCCTAATCTGAGCCATAAACCGAGTTTAAACCTAATCCTAACCCTAACCCTAGCCCTAATCATAACCATAACCCTAGCCCTAACCCTAGCTCTAACCCTATTCATTGCCATAACCATAACCCTAACCCTAATGCTGACCCTAGGCCTAAACCTAACCCTATCCCTAATCCTAAACCTATCCATTACCATAAACCAAACTTAAACCCGAAATCTCGCCCTATCATTACACTAAAACTAACCCTAATGCTAATTTGATTAATAATTTTAAACCTTAACCTACCCCAAACCCTAACCCAGACCCTGACCCTAAAAATACCCCTAGATCTAAACCTGACCCTAACACTAAACCTAACCCTTACACTACCAGTAGCCATATACCTAACACTAAAAGTATCTTTAACCAAAACTGTAGACCTGATATTATCCTTAGCCCTAATCCTAGCCTTAACCCTAAAAAAATCCCTAGCCCACCTCGTGACCCTAAACCAAGATTTAGTCATACCCCTAAACCTAACCATAACCCTAACCATAATTCTAACTCTCACCCTATCTATAAACCTAGCTATAACGTGATCCTTTAGCCTAAACTTAACCCTAACCCTAACCCTAATTCTAGGACTAACCTGAACACTAACTCCAGCCCTAATTCTAGCGCTAATTTAAACCTATCCCTAATACTAACCCTAACCTTAGCCCTAAGACTAACTCTAACATGCACACTAGCCCTATCACTAGTTCTAACCCTATCCCTTACTGTAACCCTAACCCTAGCCCTAAACCTAGTCATAACCCCAGCCATGGCCCTTGCCTAATCTTTATTCCTAGTCCTAATCCTAGATCTAACCCTAACTCTAAATCTAACACTAACCCGAAGCCTAAGCCTAACATTAACACTAGCCCTAACCCTAACATTAATCATAAAACTAGCTCTAACCCTAACCCTAGCAGTAAAACAAAACTGAGCAATAGCCCTAACACTAAACCTTAACTTAAACCAAACCCTAGCACTACACCTAGACCTAACCCTAGCATTAATTCGAGTTCTAACCTTAACCTTAATACTAACCCTGAATCTGACTCATATCCTAACACTCACCCTAGCTCTAAACACCACCCTAACATTAAAACAAACCCTTACAGTAACCCTAGCCTTATTTCGAGTCCTAACCCTAACCCTAAGACTAATCCTGACCCTGACTATTAACCTAATATTAACACTCGATCTAAATATCACCCTAACCTTAAACCTAATCCTAACACTAGAGGTTTAACCCCTAACCATAACCCAAAAATTAACCCTAATTGTAACCCTAGTTCTTGCATTAGCCGTTGCTCTAACCCTAGCCCTAAACCTAACACAAAAGTAGCCTTAATCTGAGCCCTAAACCTGGATTTAACCATAACCTTTGCCCTAATCCAAGCCCTAACCCTAGCTCTAACCCTATCCCTTACCTTAAGCCAAACCCTAACCCTAATGCTAACCCTAATCCTTAACCTGACCCAAACCCTAACCCTATTACTAGTCCTAACCCTAGCCCTCATTCTAGCTCTAACCATAACCCAAACCCTAACCCTAACCCTGACCCTTATTCTGACCCTAACACTAATCATAGGTCTAAACCTGAACCTAACCCTATTCTGAACCCTAACACTAGCCCTACCAGTAACCTTATACCTAAACCTAACCCTAAAACTAGCCCTAGATCTAAACCTAATACTAAATCTAGCCATAACTCGAACCCTAGACCTAAAGAAAAACCTAGACCTAGCCCTCACAATACCCTTAGCCTAAGCCAAACACTAACCCATCCCCAAGACCTAACTCTAGACCTAATTCTGGATTTAATCCTAAACATAATCCGAACCTGAACACTGACCCTGACACTAACACTAACCCTAGCATAAACATCACTCTAACCCTAAACCAGACCTAAAACTATACCTAGCCCTAACATTAACCCTAAAAACTAGCCTGAGTCATAACACTTTCTTACATTAGCTTTAGCCCTAACCTATCACAAAACCTAGCCCTAAACCAAGCCCTAACTTAGCTTAAACCGTAAAGCTAATCCTAACTCTAACCATAGTCTTAACCTTAATCCTAAGCCTAACCCTAGACCTAATCCTTAGCATAACCCTAACCCTAACTTTAGCTCTAATCTATCCATTACCCTAATGATAACACTAACCCTTATGCTAACCCTAGGCCAAACCCTAATCCTAAACCTAACCCTAAACCTATCCATTACCCTACACTTAACCTGGACCCTAAACCTAAAACTATCATCACCCTATCCTTAAAAATAATGTTAATTCGAGCCCTAAACCTAAACCTTAACCTAACAAAAACCCTAAACTTGGCCCTAAACCTAATAACACCCCTAGCTTTCAACCTGACCCTAATCATAAACCTAACCCTTACAAGAGACCTAACTATAAACCTAATCCTAAAACTATCCCTAACTGTAACCCTAGACCTGACATTAGCCCTACTCTAATCCTAGTCCTAACAATAACACAAACCTTAGCCCACATCCTGGCCATAAACCTCGCTGTAATCATAAACCTAACTTTATCACTAACCCTAATTCTTACCCTCACCTTAGCCTTAAAACTAGCTATAATCCCATCCCTTACCCTAAAACCTAAACTTAAGCCTAAAGCTAACACTAACCCTAGCCCTAAACTTAAAACTAACTCTAACACTAACCCTAGCCCTAATCCCAGGCCTAATTTAGTCCTATCCCTAACCCTAACCCTCACCCTTGCCCTAAGACTAACTCTAACTCTCGCCCTAGCCCCATACCAAGTTCTAATCCTATCCCTTACCATCACCATCAACCTAGCCCTAATCTTAGCCCTAACCCTACCCCTATCTTTAGCCCTAGCTCAAACCCTAGATGTAAACCTAACTCTAAATCTAACCTTATACCTAAGCCGAAACCTCACACTAACACTAGACCTAACCCTAATATTAATCATAAAACCAGCCCTAACCCTAATTCTTAACTTAAACCAACCCTAACCTTACACCTAGCCCTAACCCTGTCTCTAATCGTTGTCCTAACCCTAACCTGAAAACTAATCCAGAACGGGACTCTGACCCTAACACTAACCCTAGCTCTAAACATCATCGTAACCATAATCCTAACTCTAACATTAGACCTAGCCCTTACCCTAACCCTATAACTAGCGCTAATCATAATCCTACTTCATACATTACCTATAGCCTTAACCCCAGCCCTACCCTAACCTAAAACCTAGCCTTAATCTGAGTCCTAAACCTAGCTTTAACCCTAAATTAATAGTAACCCTAACCCAAACAAAAGTCCTAATCCATAAACCTAGCCCTAATCTTAGGTCTAACCCTATCCATTAACCTAATGATAACCCTAACCCTTATGCTAACCCTATGCCTAAACCTAAACCTATCAATTACACTAAACCACATCTAAACCCTAAACCTAACCCTGTCATTACCCTAACACTAAACCTAATGCTAATTCGAGCCCTAAACCTAAACCCTAACCTAACCCAAACCCTAACCTTGAACCTGACCCTAATAATAACCCTAACTCTAAACCTGACCCTTACCCTAAACCTAACCCTTACACTGGAATAAGCCATAAACCTAACACTAAATCTATACTTAACTGTAACCCTAGAACTGACATTAGCCCTACTCCTAAATCTAGCGCTAACCCTAACACAAACACTAGCCCTAAACCTAGCCTTAATCATAACCCTAACCCTAACCTTAGCCCTAACCCTAATACTAACCCTCGCCCTAGCCCTCAACCTAGCTATAACCCATTCCATTAACCTACACGTAACCCTAACTCTAACCCTAACCTGAGGCCTAAACCTAACACTAACCCTAGCCCTAATTTAGCCCTATCCCTAACCATAACCCTAGCCCTAAGACTAACTCTAACTCTCACACTAGCCCTATAACTAGTTATAAACCTATCCCTTACCATAACCCTAAATCTAGCCCTAACCCTAGTCCTAACCCTTGATCTCTCCTTAGCCCTAGCCCTAAGCATAGATAAAAACCTAACTCTAAATCTAAACCTAACCCATGGCCTAAGCCTA